>NW_005054495.1:814340-873077 GCF_000277835.1 Geospiza fortis | reverse complement strand
TAAAGCACTTCATACATAAAAACACTACATAAATGTAAACATTAGCAAACAATAGAGAGGTTACCAAACAAAGTAAGGTTTAACCAAGAAGAGGGAGTTAAGGCTGTCTCTATTTTTTAAGAGCTCCTTGAACAACAAACTCCATCTGCTCATGTTCAATAGAGTTGAGTTTCTCCTTCATGACAAAACATTACAAAGAGCCTTTTGAAATGTCTCTGGAAAAATATTTAATTTTTTTATTTAAATGTGGACATTTTTATGCATTCCAGTTGGAAAGTATTTTTGTTCCAAGTGACTTTGAGCACAGCCAGATTTCAGTTCTCTTTGTTACTAAGTTCTCGACCAGTTCTAAGGGAGAGCATTTTTGAAAGCAAATTATTTAACTAGTGGTAGGGATTTCAAACCATTTAGCTGTGAATAACAGATGTTCTCATTTCTGTAGGTTAGGATCAGACGACAGGATTTTGTGGATCTATTGTACTGGATCCCAGGGTAATTCTGATTAATGGTCCAACTTTCTTTGAAGAACTACTAATGGAGCAGTCATTTTATCATCTTTTATATTTCTGACCTTGGACTGTTCTCTTTGAAGAGACTAAAGCTTGCTGGCATGCATGAATCCCACTAATATTGGGAGTAATATCTTCCTAGGGAGAAGGAGAGCTCAGATTTTAAAATACTAATTTTTGGATTACCCATGGATGAAATTTTACCAGTCCTTCATGTGAAGAATTCCCACTGAGTTCAGCCTGTCAGCACAGTGGCAGGCTCTTAGAAAACTTGTGATGCACAATTTTGCATGCTTAACTGAAGTTTTCATCTAGAATTTGCCTTGTTTAGTACAAAAGAAAATTGGAGGGTATTTCAGAGGCAGCTTTAAATGTTCCATTTTTGAGCATTGTCTCCCTATCCCAAATCTGAACTATATAAAGGTCTTGCCTTATCCTAGCCTTTGTTTCTACCTGTAACTTATAATGAGGTATTACTTTAACATGTATTTACCTCTCATCAGGTCATTGATATCCCGAGTTGCAGGAGGAACACGAAGCTGCTTGCATCCTGGCATCTTCTTCCCACCATTTGGGTAAAAATCCAGGTGGCCACAAGTCTGAAGAATCCCTGGAGCTGAAATGCACAATGGATCCTGGCAGATCAATCCCAGGTGTTCTGTAGCCAACCTGTGTGCCAATGGCAGCCTTTCAATCAAAACTTACCAAAGTCAAAGAAAAGATGACCAGCATGAGTGTGAATTATATCAACAAATTTTGCATCTGAAGGGTCCAGCCTAACCATTGTGGGAGTATACTGGAAAAGGGGCCCCGCTGGATCCAAACCTAAATGAATGGAGATACATCTGATTGAGTATCTGTATATCACCACACACAGGTTATGTATGCTATATATGTGATTACATTTCTGCCTTTACATAAAAAAAATTCCATTTTGTGGTCCACAGCTAGAAAAACAGGCAGGGTATTAATAGAAAGCTGACTGAAGGCACAGTAAAATGGTGGCTGCTTGGGTTACTTTTGGGAACAGTGATATAAGAATAGGTTTGGTTTATTGGGGTTCTTTCATCATTTTATTGAAAAATGTGAAATCTTCATATGTTACTCTGAACACGTGGATTTATTTATTAATTTTTATTTGGCAAGAAGTCTATTTTTATTTCCAGAATATCTTGGTTGAAAATGGTGTCCCTTCACTTCAGTGTCAGTGAGGTCTCTTTGGAGATAAAAAAACACAGCTCTGACCCCTATTTCCCTGAGTTGCTTGTGTGACTGCTCACTGTGTGCATGGCTTAGACAAAGCAATGCCTATGCAGAGAAAAGAACTGACTGGGAGAGAAGGAAAGCAGAAAATAGTAAATTTTTAGAAGAACACAATGTGTGACAGTGTCACGACTTGTGTGCCACCATGCTGGCTGGACACTGTTATTTATGACAAAGCAGCACATTGCATTCTGTATTGTATGTTTATAAAGCAGCAATGATTCTTCAGTTCTCTTTAAGCTGAATGAAAATATAAAGTTTTATCAGCTGAAATAGCTGCAGTACCTGTTATTCTTCCAATGCCAGGCTTCCTCCTCCCTGCCTCCCCTGCAACGTGTGCTCCAAGGCTGTGGCCAATGAAATGGATGTTGGCAGGAGAGTAGCCATACTCCTTCTGTGAAGGTTTATGGAAAGGAGAAAAAACCACTGGGGGTGTACAAGTGACACTGCAGCATGTCCCCATGCAGTGCCAGGACATGGCAAGGTCACTGGGTAGTGGAGATGAGTGTTCTGGTGGAAAGTCACAGTTCTGAGTGATGGGATCTCTACCTAAAGAGAAACAATTCCCCAGTCATCTCACTCCTTTTCATTTTCAGGATGTTCATGGCTATTTACCATCTTATTCCAATACACTAAATCTGGGGGATTTAATTTTTCACTTCAGATTTTCAAACGTTTTGAACTGCTGAAAATTCATGTTAGTTTTTCAAAATCAATTATGACACTAAAGCAAGTATTTTAACTTCTGTGGAATTAAAGCCCTTCTATAACATTTGGACCTGCTTTACTGGGTACTTCTTGTTCTTCCTGGCTCTATTGAATCAAACCTAAAGGTGCCACTCTGAGCACAATGTTTATGTGGACTGTGCACGTTCCAGGGATATTTTTTACCTCGAGGAAGTTCACCAGGTACTCCAGCTCAGCCCCCACAATGCGGACGTTGTTGACGGCATCTGTGTACAGACCACTGGAGCCACCCCTCCAGTCTGTCAAAATGCAGTTCACATCTTCATAGTGAAACATGAACTGGTGGAGAACAGAAAAGGAACAGAGAAGGGAATAGGCATTAATTACAGCTGTAGCAGGGCATATGTAAACTGGATTTTGTTTCATTTGTGTGACCAGTGATGACACATCTCCAGTAATTCCTACTGATGCTGAAGATCAACACAAGGAGGCAGAGTGGAACCAGTGCTTAGAGGACACTCACAAGCTTCCTCCAGCTCTTTTTCCATTCCAGATGCCTTGGTTGGCTCTAAGGTACCAACTTCTCTTAATGACTCTACCCCTGTTACCAAAATAGGTCCAAGCTTTATTCTTCAAAATTTTTATGCTTTCATCATCTAAAAGAATTCTCAATTTTGTGCTTGAATTGTTCAGCCCTGAAGTACATAGATTATAACCAAAACATTCTATTTAGATGCTTCTGCCTATAGAACTTTCTGATTTTGTATTTTATTCTGAAACAATTTCATTTTTTAAATGTGCCAGAGTAGAATGAAACCAATCTGCTGAACAAAGCCTTTTGGTTTTATTAGATCAAATGTGTCACTCAAACTGACACATTTATTGTGACCTTTTGCTGAGGTGAGAAAACTCACTCTTTTTTCCCCCTTTATTATTGGCAAGGAATTGAAAAATCAATTTATTATAGCTTTCCCCGTGGAGGTGAATGCAGCAAAAGGGCACTAAGGAGAAGGCTGAATTGCACTGTACTCCTAGCCAGGAACAAGACAGTGGTTATGTGGAACTGGGCTTCACTCTGACTTTTCTGCTCCCTGAATTAACAAGAGAATAAAGGTGCAAATTTTACATGGGAATTTTAAGCCAGATGTGGATATTTAGACTTTCAAATAAAAGCAAAATTACTATTAAAAATAGTTGTACCTACCCTGCAGATGCTTGTTATCCAGGGGAGATCTGCTCCAGCAAGGTGGCCATGGATAATGAAACGAGTTTTCCTGTGCATTCGGAAATTCGAAGCTTTTATAGTTGAAGGATTTGTAGCTGAAATTTTCTGTGCCAAGAGAACCAAGCAACCAACAAACACAAAAAGGATGTGACTGTTCCATCCCACTGTACATTTTGATAATGGGCAGAGTGCCCCAATGGTTAAGGCATAGTTCTAGACCTGGAAAAAATGGGCCTTATTTCTCATTCCTAAACTGCCTTTCAAGTTTCATTTTATCAATTAATCACTTCAACAAATGCTTCGCTTCCTCTGATTAATTGAATTAATGATACTGGCATCTTCTGCACAATGCTTTGTGATATACTGGTACAACATGCCATGTAAGTACAAGATTTTATCAAACTTGGCAATAGAAATGCAAAGATAGCACCTTCTGAAAGATATTATGTGGTTGACTTTGAAACTATACCTAGTTTTCTTTCTTTTTTCCTTTGAAGATAAGACCTTAATTACTTAATTTATATTTGATGGGAAATCCCACCAGGCTTACAAATTCAGAGGCTTTGGATATTTTGGTGTGTATTGAGAAAGAAGACATTATTTTCTTTAAAAGAAATTCTGAGTACTAGCTCTTACATATTTTTTGTTATGGTTTTGTTGACTTAAAAGGGGGATGTCATGCACTAATTAGCAGACATCTCACCTTTGGTGAAAGACTGGTTTGTTAAAACCTCAAAGGCCCTCAGCTGGAGGAGTTGGACTTGTTTTGAAGTGGCTTAATAAACACCTCCACTGATTGTGACTGCCATTTATATAAAACCCCTTAATTCTGGAGCCTTTGACCTGTAATAACTTGTGTTAGAGGGCTGTGATTAATGTATGTTGAAAATATGCCAGGCTCCTCAGGGAGCTGAAATGAGGAAAAAGGAAAAAAAGATAGAAGAAAATTACCATGTGTCTAATATAGAACTGGAGGTTCTCCCAGGAGTCTTATGAGCAAAATATGTGAGAGAAGAAACTGTCCCTACAATTTATTGAATGTATTGTACACGGTCAGCATTTTAAAACAAAGCATTTTCTTACTTGGTATTTCCCCATGTTATTTCTGGTGTAGAGGAGGAAATTTGTGTTCACAGCATCTGGAGAGCTGGGCAAGCCTGCCAGTTGTCTCCCTGGGATCCCAGCCCATGGGGGGCTGTCTGAAAAGCATCCAAGCCTTTGGTAGCAAACTTCCCTTCCTGGGGTGCACAAAGAAAGAGATATTCGTGTTCTGGGAATGTCGCAGGTTCTGCACACAAAGCAGGCAGGAGAGGGTTTACACCAGGAAAGCCAAACAAGCCTGATTTGGATTGGATGGCCCTTCTGAGCATTTTTCATTAAGGGGCTCAGTTGTGCTTGGGTGTTTGAGGTGAGGACTTGAACTTCAGGAGTGGTTCCTGTTGCAACCAGAGCCTGGAGCTCAGCCTGGGGAGCTCAGGATAAGTTTGGTTCAATATATTGTTAACACAGCCCTTGAAACAGGACAATAAAATCTTGATCCAGGGATGAAATCAGCTTTTGCTGTCAGCACAGAGTAATTCTTTAAATCAGTCCTAAACTCCAGGGATTATCTAGATTGTTATTTCTTGTGCAACAGCTCATGAGGGAGCAAAAAGAAACCAAAACATTAAAATAGGTACTTCTGCTTGCTCCACAACAGACATTAAACATCTCCTTTATTTTTTTCATCACCAGAAGGTTTTAGTGGAAGCAATAAAGTGGAATTTGAGTGTAAGCCTAGAGTAAAGCACAGCCTCAGGATGTGTGGTCTGTGCCTGAAGGACCAGTTTCACAATTTCTATTGTGCCTTTAGTACAGTAATGGTGCAAATATGACACGCGGGTGTTGCCATTAATTGTCATCCTTCCACACTGTTATAGCACAACAGTTGTGAAATGCCAAGAAATTTTTATTGCTATTGAAAAGTCCATTCTTTCCTGTCATTGAAGAGGTATTTTGGAAAATGACTATTTTCTTGTTCTCTGCATAGCACGGTGAAGAGTAGGTGCCTAGGCTCTCATTACCAGGGTTGTAGCTACCATGAGTGATTTCAGGGTAGGAAATGTTCTGGAAGAATTTCAGTATCAATTTGCATATAAAAATACCTTTCTGATATCTATTCTGTTTGCTAGCTGCAAAAACCTTTACAGAATTAAAAAGTAATGAGTTAAATGTGGGAAAGACATGACATGACTCAGTGGTCCTAATGAAGAATTATGTCAAATCCACTCCAATGAACAGTTTTTTTCTAGAATATAGATATCCTGGTGTAAGCTGCACATAATTTTTACTCTTTATAGACTTTATTCATGATATGTCTCACCTCTGGCTGCATTGAGAAGAAAAAGAGTAGTGATCCATACTGCAAGCATCTGGAGTGAATAAGAACGCAATTCAAACATAATTGAAATTAGAATCTGGAATTCACCTAAGGGTTCCCTTAACCCATTAAAACCCCTTGCAACTCAGTACTTCAGTCATTTACTGAGTTAGATCCAAAAAAAAGCAGCTCCTCCTCAAAAATAATGAGGTTTCAAAAAAATAGCTTTGGGATTATTTCTGTTTGCCATGGAGATTTTGCATGATCAGGATATCCTTTAGGAATCCTTAAAGATCATCTTCCTTTCCTTGACAAACAGAAACTTTTTTCTCTGTAGAGCTGCACTTTATGGGCATGCAAATTAAATTTTAACAGGACTTGCAACAACATATTACAGACTGAAATTTGTCCTAGGATTTCATAGAAAAGTTACTCACAGAACTGCCATCAATGATTGCATTAAAAAAAAAAAAACAAGCCAAGAACAAATGTAGTTTGTGCTTATAAATCATACAGATGGTCTTGAAAACTCATTTTGATCACTACTATCAGCCATGCATGCTTATCAGCTCTCATCTGCCTGATCACTTAATCACCATCTGATAGGTAAGCACAGGGGTAAACGGAACCCATCATTTACTCCAGAGTGAAGCATGGAAAGTACAGTCTCACTACTACCATGAGCAACTTATCTTCAAAGCAAAATAGATAATTCTTAAAAAATCTAATGTCATGCCCAGACCATCCAACCAGAGCCCTGCATCCCCTGAAATCCATAAAACACTGTTAGGAGCAAAGAGTTCATCCCTGTGAAACCAAGTGCAGCTACAAGCATGTCCTGCTTCCATCTCCTCTCCTCCAGCCACTCACTAAATACCCTGCCCCTCCTGACCATGATCCTTATTTCAGTTCCTTAGATGTCCTTGGCTCCAGTGCATCCCATTTTACCTTGGCAAGGCTCAGAGCAAGGTCTCAGGGTCAACCTCTCTGTTGCTCGTGGCAAACCTTGCAGAAGCTCTTTGAGGAGCCTGGACAGGAGCAGGACAGCTCTGTGCCTGCCCTCCAAGGGCACGTGGCAGAGGGATGCTCACCCTCTGCTGCTCCACAATGCTTGGATTCCCAGCTGCATCTGTGGCTGTGTTGGGTAATGCCAAAAGAGATCTCCCTCCGTCAGCCTTTATCTGAGATAACGCCAACCAGGTCTGACCAGTTGCTACATGACTCCACCCACTTAATGCAAAGTTTCAAACAGGCTGTTATTGTCCTCTATTGGTTATTATTTTTCAAGCTAAAAATTGCTGGGAAGTGTGATGTAAATATTGAAAAAACACAGGGCCTTTCGGGATCAGTGGGGCTGCTCATCTTGGTGCGATGCCGAGTTGAGATTGTGACTTAACATCCCACTGATGGCAGTGGCAGAGCCTCCATCCTTTGCATTCCACCCCTCAGTTTTGATAGAAAAACTATCCTTCCTGGAACTGATCCCTCTCTTAAATACCTTACAGTCTTAGGCAAAATTTTGAAATTTGTGTTTGATATCTAAGTCTACTGTTGCAACATGAAGATACAAACAATGTGTTTTAGGATGAGCTAGCGTATGTTTGCCAGGTTCAAACTGTCAGTTTAGAAAATGCAGAAAGAAGTATGAAAAATTATAAAAAAATTAAATGGCTTAGTCTGTCACTTGTTATTTGTTCATCTTGTAGGTCTCTTATCTCTAATTTTGCTACCAGATGAATTACCTGACTTTTCTTTGAAAAGGTGACAAAAATGCTTTCAAAGAGAGGAGAATAGTTCCTGGGGCAGATTGTCACCACATTCAATCACCATGAATCTTCATAATTAAATTGTATTAATTGCAGTAATTTTATTTTTTAGTGTTTTGATAAAGATGTCATTTCACATAGTACTATATTGTTGTTATACTATTATGTTCAGGTTTCTGATCAGACTTTCCTAGAAATCTTTGTTCCTGCAGGTGTATGTGGGGCTTCTCCAAACTAAATGATTCCATAATTCTGTGTAGGCACAAATGAGAAACCTGCATCCCCACATTTTAATGTTAAACCCTTTGAGGAAAAGGGTGACTACTGACACCTCCTAAGACAAGGAAGGGGAGACTCCCTTTTGGTATAATCCTTTCCACTGACTGATGAGTTATTCCATATCTAGCACACACAAATATGAACTGGGTTAAAGTGAATCTTACAGATGCTAGGTACAAAAGCATTTTCAAGGTTTTCTTTTTTTTATAAAGCTAGCCTTGAAAGGTTGATTTCTTCAGCTGTATATTGCAGAAGCAAATATATGTTCCAACTCTGTGTCCCTAAGAGAAAGTTAAGAATCAAGGCTAGTATGGAGTTCAGGGAGTTCCCATTAATCTCTTCAAGACTAAGTTAGTCCAGTATAGTGTTGAATCAGTCACATTAAAATTGAGTTATCCTCTGCTTACATCATTAAAATCTGTTGTTGGGTTGCAAATTGATCAGTTAGCCAGTTACCCACAGAAGTTAAGTGGACAAAAATGAAGATGCGTTTAAAAGATGCACACACACAAAAAATCTGCTTCCAAGTTATCCTGGGTCATCCTGGACAAAACTGGCTTCAGTGATAGGTAATAGAACTCAGAACTGTGATGTGTGGTATACTCAGATCTCTGATAAAGCATCACATTTGGAAGTACTTTATGTTGTTTCTTATATCATTAAGAATTCATCGACAAAGAAAGGTCAATTCATTAGAATTTAAGGGCCCCACAGAAAATTCATATTTAATCTTACCTACTGATTTAATTCTATTATATATAACATTGGCCCAAACCCTCATTTCATTCTATCCTCACCATTTCTTCAATCTTCAGAAGAAAAGTTTTCTGCACAAACATGTTGCTCAAACTTTTAAGTGAATCTAGTTGATTCAGTAAATTGTTCTTGAATAATTTTAATTCATAGATTTTACTTATGCAGCATATTTTGGTGCCTATGTTCTCAGGGGAGCTCAAGGAATGTGAATAACTCATACCATTAAGAAGGCTTTCTCAAACCTGGTATTATAGTCCAAAACCATACCTGAACCCTCTGCTGCAGCACGGACTCAACTCAATCTGGTGGTGCAGATTTCAGATCACTTAAAGATTCAGTGACTTCACCAAGTTAAAATTAAAACAACAAGATCTTAAAGGGTTTTTGATTTTACCCAAGATGAGGACATCACTGTCTCACATCCTAGGTGTAAATGTGTGCTATGCAATTTTTACAGGTCAATTGAGAACACTGAGAATCAAATGAAGTTTAACTTACCCAGGTTTTTCTCAGAACACATGAAGTGACTCTTTAGGAAGGTTCTTGCTGCCTTTCAGCAGCCAGGGAGACACCACAGCTATCCTCCAGTGTTTAAGACAAGGTTACTGGAAGAGCAAGGTATCCTCATACAACAAACTACTCAGAAGATTTGCTCCAGCTGACAGGCATGAAATGGGTTTTCTATGCTAGTTTGCTAATACCAGGAAAGCTCATAGCTCAGCAGCATTGTCAGATGTCAGCAGTTCTGTGTTGGCTTCTAGAAATCTTTGCACTTTAATGGGGTTAACTGCTTTGGTATTATCTGGGACCTGGGGAGGAAGCAGCAAGCAGCAAAATGCTGACTCTCCACCCCTTAGAAGTGCCTGAGGGTTTCTCGTCCCTGAGCTTGTCCAAGCTGTCCCTGAACTCATGCACAGCTCTAGCACACCCAGCATCCCGTATCAAGCTCTCTGGAATCGTGCAACTGTGAGGAGGATCATCTCCTTTCCTTTCAGGTGTGCAGTGCCAGCTTCATTTCACGTCCCTGTTACTAGGGTGGGAGGAAAGGAACAAGGCATTTTGTGTTTGTCTTCTCCATGATCCTCTTCTTTTCATAGATGACATTCATACCCTCATCTCTGTTCTTGGCTGACTTCTGATTTTCTCTTATATGCCAACATGGGAAAATGATTGCTTATTCCATCAGGCTGGATAAGATGGACATTAGTATTTTGCCCTCCGTTACCAAAACCAGCAAGGAAAATTTCTTCTGTCCTGAAGTTTTATCAATGAATGTGTTTTTGTGAGGGATGAAGTGGCCAAATGTGGAAGAAGGTTCTTTCTGCAGCTAAAACACAGCTTTGTGCATTCTCTCCTAAAATCTCTCTTCTTTAGCAACATCTGTAAGCATCTTACATGATGAGGTACAGTGCACATAATATCCTACAATTCAAAAACGCCTAATAGGGATAATTCAGGCAAGTTATTGTTCAGGGCTGATTATTTTATTTATTTTTTCTTTTCTCTCAATTTTAATTGCACCACTGTCAAGTCTTGATCTAGAGAATAAATTTTCTGGGCAGGGACCTGCCTATCCACGGACATTGCAGGGTGTATAATTCAGTTTTGGGTGTATGAATAATGTGTGAATATTATAGATAGTAACAGTAATGTAAAGGTCACCTTTTCCAATGTGTCAGTTGTAAAAAATTTGAATTTAAAAAATCTTAATAACCAGCAAGTATTTTTCTATTCATTCCAGTCTGCTTGGCTGCTAAAAAAGATATGGAGGGATTGTTATTTATATCTGCTGTGCCTTTTTTATGATCCAGCTTCTAATACTTTTATTGATGCCAATCCCAATGGGATGACTCATAGAACAAAATACTTCTTAGCTAAGGAAAGAGTACCAAATGTTAAGTTCCATTTACTTTGTATTTTAATACCATCTAAACTAACAATCGTTGCATGACTTTTTTGTAACTTTCATGTAAGCCCAAGTCTTTTTCTGATTTACATGGGGTAAGACCTGAAGTTTGTGTCTTAATAAAGAAAATATATTTATTCTTGCAGTTATGTCTTAGTTTTCATCAAAGATAATTTCAGGTGAATTACCTGGTCATCATTTTCTGTGATAAAACACTCTGGTGCTCAGTGCATGTTCTGAGGGCAATACTGAATTAAAAAGTACAAAATAGGGACCTAAGGAATATGATATAAACAGAAAATTTTAAACCTGTAGCAAGGTATTTTAAGTCCTATGGGCACTATGAGCATTGATCTAATTTTTTGGGATGTAAATTACTAAATTACAGTGCAAAAAATGAAATTAAGAAATTACATTAGTTTATACAAGCTGTTAGTCACTATGAAGTGGAAACACATAAGAAAAACCCCAGATGGTTCCATATCAGACCTTGGATGTGATATGGGGCCTGGTGTTTTTGGGTTTAATTGCCATTCTGCAGGTGCTGGCTCTGTTCCATCCCAATCCCATTTCCAACTTCAGTCTGGCACAGGATGTTTCCATCAGGTCACTGTTATGTAATCCATCAGGTCACTGTATTTACACTGGCCAGTGTAAATATATTCTTAAGTGCTTGTGGTGTGGCAACACCTGTGGTGCTTTCATAAAACTTTGTGTTGTTTTGTGGTGCCCTCTGCCCTTGTGACCACAGGTTTGTGTTTGTGCCCCATTGGTGTCGTGCCTGGCAAGGAGGTTTCAGTTTGGAGCTGGGATTTAGATATTTGTTCCTCAGAAAACTCCTGGAAATGCTGACATGAGGAGAAGCAGCACATGGATGGTTCCCAAAGTCTGCTTGGTGCCTCTCACTGGCTTTGCCACTCCCTGAACAAAAGGATGGCTTGCACAGGGAATACTCTTTTATCATATTTGCTGATAAGAGCAACAAGGCTGACTGTAAGCAGGAGGGCTTCTTTATCTTCCTTTTGAGTACTGTTTCTTCAGGCAACTTGAGTTTTTAGTATACTTTGAGAATACTATCAGAATTTTATGAATTTGTTGACCACTACTGGAATTAAATCCAGCAGGTTGGTTTCAATGAAGCACTGCCTTTGCCCTCTGCTATTTTTGGAAGGTCTTGCAAAACTCCTTTGAGAGAAGCCAGCTAATACAGGGTAGACTGTTGAAAAGTATCTAGTTTATAGCATCTTTCTGTAAATAAAGTAATGAAAAGTATCTAGTTTATGGCCTCCTTGTAAATAAGTTAATGAAAAGCTACAAGATGACATCCACTTATTTTGCAGGCCAGTTAAATCAGTATCACGTTCAAAATGACTTCAGAAAAATTGAGCATCATCATTTTGATTTTAAGCCTTTTGGCTTTGAAGTTAAGAAACATTGCTTTTTAAAAATAATTGAAGAAATCAATCATGAGGAACAGTGAAAGGTTTTTAAAGGGCTTCCCTAAATAAGAGTTATGAGGCAGGGCTGCAAAGCATGAAGTCATTTAAGCCTAAGGAATGTGGGAGTGGGATGTTGCAACCAGCACAGCGCTCAACATTACCACACCAATTAGACTTAATAAGTTTAACTGGAGTATTTCACAATGTGAGTCCAACCCAGTCTCTTTTTAAGGGAGCTGAAGTGATTGTCATTGTTGTCACCAAGCAAGGGTACAAGGCTGCACTGCAGTATTGCTTCCAGGGTTATGCAGCTGCTTCAAGGTGCGTATAGCTGAACCTGAGTGCATGCAAATGTCTGAAAAAGCTGTCAGATTTCAGGGATATTTCCGTGATCTGTAACTGCACAGGCACTAAATGCTAAGGGTGAACAGCTGGAGAGTGAAAAGCTTGAGGGCTGGTTTTTGCATGGACTTCCTGCTTCTGAAAACCAGTTGGGTTGTTTGTGAACACATCACTTGTAGGTGATTGCAGCATGCAGGCCTTGATTTTTCAAGGAGCTGTGCCTGTTTTGGGATTATTCAACACTTACATCTTATGAAAAGAAATTACATCACCCTCCTAAAGGGCATTATAACAGCAACGTGACATGCTGTGGAGTTGCTTACCATGAAGTGATTTCAGCAATGCTGCTATGTGTAAAGGAGGAAGTACTGATTATTCTGGGAATTTGCAATACTAGTTATGCACCACGTATGTAAGTGTTTTAAGCAACTATCAGCTGCTTTTCTACCAGCTAGACTACAGTTTAATTTTGTTGAGATTAATGAAAAACACCTAATGGTCAAAGCTAGAATTTTTGACAGTTACCAGAGGTGAGAGTCAAATGACACCTGGGCTGTCAAATGGCAAGGGGAGCCTTGAACACTGATTTGGGATGAGAACATGCTGTTAGCCAGGCCTTGGGAGCCAGGGGTTGCCAAAGTCCTGGGGGCTACTGGCTATATGAAAAGCAGTCAGAGCCTGCATCAGAGGTAATAAAAAGTAAGTTTGCTCCACTGCCTTCAGATCTGAGCCTGGGCATCAGAGCCTGGCCCAAAATGATGCAGCATTTGGACAAGAAATCAAAGGCCATCCTCATCTCAGTTGAGGCAGTTTCATGGGTTGGTTCTGAGAAAAACAGCCCTTTTTTTTCTCTGAAAAACTTCCTGCCAGCCTTGAAAACACACATCAAAGGGATTGTTCTTTACGTACTTGATGTCTTTCCTTTAAGTAATAATTCTCTATTTGCTTTAAAATAGAAAATTTACCAGGTGGTGTAAGCTAATACTTTATTTAATTTGCATTTTATAACACAGAATAAAGGCAATATGGAAGATAAAGGCCTTTATAGTCTTTTTAGTATAACACTGCTTTTAAAATAACTGGAAGTGCATTCACTGGCATGAAATCTTAAATACAGTAAAAATATCACTTCAGGATTCTTTGGTTTTGCCTTTAGAAATTTTCTCTGCTTTTTTGCTTTTATCCCAGAAAGATTTCATATTGAAGCTTTTCTTTTATCCTGCAGCAAAACTCTATAGACAGTAGATATTTAATAATCTAAATTTTTACTTCTTATGCACTGTCTACATGGGTGTCTTTTGACTTGCTTGCTGCACTCTGTGAGTCTGAATGATACACAATCAGATATTTACTGGGCATACTATTTAATGCCATTGAAATGAAGTTGTTCAAGTGATAGAAGAGAGAACTGTCTTCAGACAAGCACAGAATCCATAGTCAGAGAGTGAGTTAGGTATGTGTTTTCAAGATTTGCACAATCCTCCTCACCATTGTGTAAGTGCTGATTACAGGGAGCTCTGGGTTTCAAATAGAAGCAATTACAGCCCTCTCCATCTGCAAGGAGCACTTGCAAGATTGTCATTCACAAAGGCCAAAAAGTCATGGCATGTTTGGTATCCCATTATAAGATAAAATTATTTCTTTCATTAATGATTCATTCCCTCTACCCTATTCATAAAGAAAAAGTCCGTCAATGAACAACTTCAGGACAGGGAGCAGCAGGGAATGGCCATCTCAGTTACTGAACTGGGAGAGGGAACAAGCCCTGAATTCTGCCTTTCTGGGCCATAAATGTTCATAAGTCTCAAACTGATGCAATACATATATCTAGAGAATTGATAAGGAATGATAACATATCTCAAAAAATGACTACTTTGTAAGAAGAATCAGGGTCTCATTTTATTAGAGAGTTCCCCGAATAGCTGAAGTGTCCTTCCACAATCAGCCAGGTGTGGATGTGTAAATACCAGAATCTCTGCCTACCTCTATTTTCAGTTGATTTGCAGAGACACTCTGGTCCCTAATTATGTCTGGTGATTCATCTGCTCCATCAGCCCCAGGAAGGAACATTTTCTGGTTCTCAGGCTGCGGTCTGTGCCCTGACAAAGCTCCCATTGTACAAGGGGTGAGACCCAACCTGCACCACCCCCTTCACTCTGCAGTCAGCTGGGACAGGGAGCTGTGTGGGGCACCACCCCTCCCCAGTCCTTCAACCTGAATGAAAAAAACCCAGCCTACATTGCATTGCCGAGCAGTTCATTACTGCCTTGAAATAGCATAGCCTCTAAACAACACATTAATTATCAGCTTGTCTCATTAGTTAATCCCATTAGACTGGTATATGCAGGCATTTTATCAGCAGAATTGAAAGTAAATTCCTAGGAACATCACTTTTCTGGTTACATTTCCTGTTGTACAGTAGATCAAGAGATAAACTGAAAACCCTCTTGCCTTGGTGTAGGGCAAACTTGGTCTCATTTCTTGTGTTCAGATCAAAGGGCATCTGGTGATGTTCAGGGTAGGATAAATGAAGTGTGTGAGATGGTAGCACAGAGAGAATGCTCTACTTTTACAACCAATTTGCATTACCAGTGTTCCTGGGAAGCCTTGCATGAGCCAGGAATGCAAAATGCCAGGCACTGCACAAGAATCGTGTCAAGATACTTGCAGCTAATCTTAAATTAGAGCAAGAACAACAAAGTGAGCAATCCTTCCCTCTGGAGTTTGCATTAGCTCAGAGATCCCCACCTGAGACACTCCATGGGGCTCAGTCTGTGAGATGCTGTGAGTGCCACAGAAGTATCCCTTTACTAACCCTGGCATTGTCACATCGATTCACCACCTGCCTAAAGGGAAAAGACTTTAAAATATCTACTTCAAATAAATTCCAAGTAGTTTTTATTACCAGATATTAATCTCAAAATTTATCTAAGGGCTTGAAGTACTGCAACACTCCATGACAGTTTAGAAATTATAAAATATTATAGCAGACATGTATTAATCAGAGAAAGAAATCCTTGAATTGAACTTTATGATCTGGGTCTCAAATGTGCTTGGAGTTTCCTATGAAGCTAATAAGTATGATTACAGTTGTAAAAACACCTGTACAAGAGTGCAAGCATTTTATTACTCAGGACAGGATCAAATGCAGATATTTTATGCAGAAGAAAAAAGCTCAGAAGTTAGTAGAGAGGGTCATGAAATTGAGGGCAGTTTTGCATGCACCTTTTAACTCCACTTCAGAGTCATTTCCATCACCCTTACTGCCAGAGGCATCACTGCAATACCCAGAGGGACATGGAGACAAAGGGGGATGATCCTGATCGTGATCCTGATGAGGAACAGTGAAAGGAGCAGGAGGGCTGGAGGCAGCAGAGCCTGACAGTGATGAACAAGCAAAGACTGACACAGCTGGCAGCAGTCATTGCTGCCTCCCCACAGCTGCCAGGAGATAATGGGATTCTCCAGGTAAAACCATGCTGCAGCATCCCTTAGAAAGATTTAAAGGAAGCAGACATGACAACTATTCTGATATTTTTGTCCTTTCATATTTACTGCTTCATGACATTCCTTCTGTGAAGTTTATTCTAGTTTATACCTGTGTTTTATATATTAAATGTTAGAGCTGGTTGAATTTTCCTTTATTAGATGTACTGCATCTTCCTGCTCTCCATGAGTGAATAAAAACATGATGACTTATTTCCTTGCAGGAATCACAGTGAGAAACCACTTTTCCAGTAGTGAATCAGATACTGCCTGAAAATATCTTGGTGCTGTTCAATGGAGCTCACCTTCTACTGAAGCACCATGACCAAAATAAAATAAAATCTGTGAGTTTTGGCAAGTGTATGGCAGTATTTGCATGCAACCATATATCTACAATGTCAGCTGCATGTTGTTGTTAGAGTTTGGGATATAAGGGTGTATCAGTGCATTTGAGATCCTAAAGTGTATCCACACAGTTGGCATATTCCAGTATCTTCTGTCAGGTAGAGAGTTGCAATTAATGTTATTTGAATCCTTGAAGGGTGTAAAAGTTCTATTTATGTACATTCAATTCCACAGGAATAAACCAGACATGGAGTAATAGGATATTTGAATATGTCTGATGTCCTATATCCTATATTTGCTTGAATAGCTTCTGAGAAGCACAGAACTGAACATTTAGTTGAAATAATTGCATTGAAGACACAGTTGGAGACAACTGTGTTAAAAGGATTTAACAGTAATTTAAATGTTTTACTTTTTAAAAGTAGTCTAGTAGGTGAGATAGTTTATCTGGAGACTTGAGAATGATTATACACACTACACTTTATTATTTTTTTAATTGTGCTATTTTGTGTTATAAAATAGAAGGAATATACACTGATTAAATGAGTGCTTTCACTGGTCATGGCATAATTAGAGCCAGGAGCCCAAGTTAAAATTTCTGAGTGTTTCAGAGAGGTGGATAACAGCTGATACTCCTAAATATCCTTCAGTGAAAGTTAAGTAGTTTGGATTTTTTTATTGATGCTTTTTTATTTTTTAATGCTAGGTTACCTCAGGGAAGTGAATTAACAGAACTCTTTATTTAGTTTCACAGCTTTGTTGTGCTCTTTGCACGGCCCCAATCCCTGCTGAGCCAATAATGCCAGCCTTGGTTTGTTTGTTCACCTCTCCTCTGGTGTATCTACATCCTCTCCTAAGCCACTCCTAGTCCTACAACTTTGAGCCCAGCTTGCTCTCACCTCTTCTCTCCTTCCTACACATCACCTGCAAAACATTCCTGAGCTCAGGTTCCTGTGCTGAGCATCACAAGAATGCCCTCAGCTCTTCCCAGGGCAGCTGCAGCCTCACTGCAGGTGATCCTTGCTCCTGCCTTCACCAGGCTCCGGCTCTTCCTGCTGGGGCTGAAATGGGATTTTTAGCTGCTCTGTGATGCTGTGTAATTTGTCTGTGCCATGAGATGCCTGTTCACTTCCAGGTGCCATAAATAAATAGCAATGCTTGCAGTGAGCTCCAATGGAGCATTTTAGCTGTAAGGTCCCTGAGCCTCCAAGAGAAAGGCTGCAAGGGGGTGCTGGAGCTGCACCACCATCACAGAGGTAAATTTGAGCCATTTTGGTGACTATGAATTTTTGAAAATCATTGGATTTTCAAAATCTAGTGTGTTCTTCTGAGCTTGGTGATGCTCTCTAGCAGACAAGTTGGAAAATCCTGCTAATGTGAGTACCTGAAACATGGTGCTGAGGATACAGGTATGGAAGGCAAACAAACAGGAAAAAGAAATCCCTATAATAAGTGATCAAAATAAGAAAACTCAGATTGAAAAAGTCTTTATGAAGGAGTGAAAAAATTATTAAGGGCTTGAAAAAAAGAATAGAAACTGTTGTTTTGGTCTCCTTTTTGTGTACTTTGTGGGGTGTATGCATTAAGGAAGCAATATATATGATATATATGAAGCAAGATATATGATATGTGTTTGGTTATAGAGGTACAGGGATGAATATGAGACAAAGTGAAGTTGTGGGGCTTTTTTAAAAGTTCATTCTGAAAAATCTCTCAATTTCTTGATATTTTCTACCCCATTTAGCTTAGTAATGTCTCCTAGGTAAAGTATGTCTGGTTGTAGAAAGCAGCAGATTTTTTCAATGAGCATCACAACAATCACTGTTATGCCTGGACCACTTTCTCATGAGGAGCAAGTTCGCACTACCACCTAGTGCAATTCCTGATCCAATGCAGCAGCATTATTCTGTCTGCTGTCTTTCTTATTTATAAACTGTTGTGAATAATTTATCAGAAGTATTTATTGACTGTAACATTAACTCTATATTAATGCAAGAAACAGACACAGAACACAATGGGGTTTTCTTCCTATAAGTCCTCTGTAAATAGCACCCTGACTTCCATGCTTTATCTGCCTATTTTCTCTCATGTATATATAGCAATTTTAAGACAGCAATCATTCTGTAGCACAACAGTACACACCTACACCCCTGCTGAATTAGGCAGCTGTGGGTTTATATGCATGAACAGGGGTTGCTTTGTACAAACACCCTGTTAATATTTGAAGTGTGACTTGGAAAAGGAGGGTAGATTGTCTTGATCTCATGTGCTGTGGTATGTAAACCCCCAGTAAATCTCTCAGTTCACAAGAATTAGCATTCTGGTTTTAACAAAGAACAATATGGATTGCCCAGCTAATGTTGCTAATTCCTAGTGTGTAGCTATTACTTTGGTGCTATTCTACTTCTTTCATGAAATAATATATAATTTTAAAAGCTGTGTCCAATAGAAATTGTCAAATGATATAGGAATTATTTAAATTAAATTCTTAAGGGGAAAAAATAATGTTGATCCTTGCTATGGCTATATAATAACACATAAAATAATAATAATGTAAAAAGAACAGACAAGCCCATTGTCTGTTTACAAGGGACTTTGGTGTTTGAGTTTTCTTTATATTGGAATCCTCATTTGTCTCAATGAATTATTTTATATCACAATTGGATATGGTCACTTTTTAAAAAGAAGCTACACAAATTAATATTTTATTTTTCTGTTTAATTCCCCAGCATTACTTTAATGCTTTATTAATAGGAAAAATATAGAGAATATAAGAGAAATAAAGAGAAATAAAATATAGATAATTAGTGTTCAGCAGAACTCTCTGAAAAATGCTTTCTTTAATACTCGCTGTATTTGTCCTTGCTCAGAAATATAGAATATATATTTATTTCATATAAAGAAATAAATCTGTTCACAGCAAGTTCTGGACTAACTAAACTCTGAGGGAACTAGATACACTTTAATTCAATAAGCAAGTATTTTTTTTCAGACCTCCTTTTTTTGTATCCCTTTCATTTGAAAGTCAGATCTATAGAGACCAGAAGGATCAATCTCCCCATAAGCACATAAATAGCTGAGAAATTCACTAATTTGGAATTTCAGTGGGATTTGGGCAAAGGGATCTTACCCCCATGCAAAGCTAAGTGTTCAAAGCTTAGGCTACAGGCTTAAAGGGACAAATTGGTACTTGATGGATAATTCCTTGGGTTTTAGCAAGACTGGAAGGGGCTCAAATATGAGCAGAATGTAATCAGTTTATTTAATATTTTTAAGCTGTAGTATTGCAAGTATATCACTAGAAGCTGTATCGACCTTTTCTGAATGAATGCTTCGAAGAGAAACATCAGCTGTGGTGTCACAGTTTGCCCACCACACCAGCAGTGGCTCTTTGTGTAATGTGATATCTCTGATTGTGCTCTCTGCTTTTATCATGCTTCCATGGCAGGCAGGTGTGCTAGGGGTTAACCGTGGGAGCTTTAAAGGAGTGAAAGTTTGTCATTGATGGCCATAGAGCTCAGGTGAATTTTCTTTGAGACGTTGGGCCACGCTCCCAAACAAGTTTCAAGTGGACTCCTCAGAGACATTTGTGTCACAGCTATTTAGAAGAATGCAAAAAGGGCAAAGAGCTTCAGTATATTTTTCCTCTCTTGTGTTTGGAACAAAATGTGCTAATGCATAAATTCCACTGAATTCATTAATATGTAAGGAGGAAGTTTAGCATCTGCTTGGGATGATTTCTCTTAAGTGATCAAATCTGGATTGTTCACACCTGAAAGTCCATAAAGAAAACACATTTGGCTGAGGCACTTCATGTACACCAACAGCCTTTGAGATGAATTTTGGAGTGCTGAGGAAATTGCAGAGGCATGAATAACTTATGAGCATTTAAAAAGGACTTGTGGATAACCTGATATGATCCAGCTAAAATAGTGGAGAAGGGCAGAGGACTTTGGTGACAAAGATTTAAACTATAGGAATAAAATGTATAGGCTTGATTTAGGTTTTTGAGAGATTACAGATGCAATCATACATGCTGATACCAAATGCTTTAACTGCTAGAGGACATTGAGCAAGCACAATGTGTTACTGTTCATTTAAAATAGCTGCCACTGTAGCACCTACAGTCTGAAACTGATGGGTTAGAAAAATAATGCCAGTGAGAAATAATCCTTCAGTGAGGCTGTTCAAAACTGTGTCTTCCAAAGATGAATGCTCAAAGGAAAGTGATGCTAGTTTTATGCGTAACCTGATTTAGATATAAAATCACCACAGATAAAATATGCAGATGACACAGAGGTTGACAGCATGACAAATATTGATGCTGAAGTTGCACGGAGTAACATGGATAGTTTGGTAAAGAGAATGAACCCATGCAATTAACTCTGTTTTAATGTATTAATGTACTGAATTGTATGTCTGAAAAATAATCAAATTTATAACTGTGGAGGGGAGGATGGTATCCTTGAAAACAGCAACTTTGAAAAGTGCTTATAAATCATCTTGAACAACTGAGTCAACCCACACTTTTAATGTGATGTGTGAGGCAAACAGGATTAACGTGAATTTGT
Source organism: Geospiza fortis (assembly GCF_000277835.1). Classification (NCBI taxonomy): domain Eukaryota; kingdom Metazoa; phylum Chordata; class Aves; order Passeriformes; family Thraupidae; genus Geospiza; species Geospiza fortis. The sequence goes on along the minus strand of NW_005054495.1, from coordinate 852,144 downwards.
AAATCTATTCGGGAAAGCAGTGTGAAGGGGTAGGGAGGTAATTTTTTGTTTATATAAGCCCTGATGAAGCCAGTACTAGAATATTGCTTACAAGTCAGGTGTCAAGTATTCTGACAGTGGAAGAAATGGAGAAGGTGTAAAAAGAAAGCCACAAAGATTATCTGAATACTGGGGGAAAAACGCCTTACTGTGAAGGACAGAGTGAATGCAATTTGTTAAGCACATCAAAAAGGACTCTGAAAAGATAAGTCTTGATTGTAGCACAGAAGTAGTAACACGTGGAAAATATATTAAAAGGCTTTTTTACCTCAAAGAACAAAATATAAGGAAAAGCAAGGGTGAGAAGCTCCAGCAAACACATTCAAACTCTCAGTTAGATGAAGATCAAGATGCCAATTAGTCAGCAGAACACGTCTGATACATCCCCACTCTTGGAATATTCAAGCTGAAGCTGTTTCTTTCCAAAGGATGGAGGGCTGCCTCACTAGGCTGATTATTGGTCTTGGACTCAATGTATGATGCCTCCTCCCTGTACACAATATAGCTCAGTATACTCCCACCCTGCATGGTATTTATTTTTGCACAGAAACAGAATAGCCTTAGGAGTAATAAACACAAATATTTTAATGGTAATGTGTCCAACATCATTATGTACAAAACTGAAGAAAAAGGAAGCATAGAGCAGTACCAAAAATAGTTTTCTGATTATGAAATAAAAATTGTCATACAAGAGGGAACTTTTTTTATTAACATGATAAACCCACTAGATGGCACTGAAACAACCCCTTACAATTCTCACTTTGACCAACAGCCTCATTATCCAAGTATTTTAATCAAGGCTAAAAGGAATTTATGAACCACAGTATGAAGAATCTAAGAGACATAAAATTCTGATATTACACGACAGGAGTTTTCTTTCTTTCTCTTTACTGTACATAAAATACTGTTTATTGTTTATTTTGTGATTATCTGCATTATCTTTATGCACTTAAATGTATGGAGGCTTTGTTTAAGGGAAATTAATCTGTACCAAATTGTGTAAAATCTCCTTAGAACATGGATTTCTGGCTAGGCATTGTTGTCTTCCTGCTAGAGTAAATTTAGTTGAATTAATAACAGCAATTCTCTATTTGAAAGTGAAATAGAGGCTATGGGTTCTTTTCACTAGGACATGGCATCAAAACTGCCTCAAATTCTATTAATACACAATAACAAGAATTACTGTTCCAGTAAGACACAAGAAATATGCTGTGTATTTACAAAGACTCTTTTCTGGGATTTCATCTATATAATAAATTATTTACAGGTAAAATTGATCACTTTGAAGCTGTTTCTTCCAAACAAATAGATGTTACCTTTAAGTACTCAAGACATTAAGTGGGAAGAAAGAAATCAGCTCTCATTTCATATTTTCCCAGAAATTTTTAAGATCCCCAGCTATTCAGGGTGACTGGCTTGTGGGAATGACAACAGGAATGGTAAAACTGATAAAATAAGGGAATTAATGTGTAGGTCTGGTTGAAGAAATTTAGAGGGTATATAGCACAGTGTTTTAAAATTCAAAGTGATAGAGTATTATGCTCTCTGATAAAATTTTAGTCAAAAATTAAAAGAAATATGAACCTTCTGCTGATGGCAGTCTCATGCTGAAAACACATTCAAACCCTACAAATATCAGTAGGGTGACTTGAGGTGACTGTAAATGTCTGGATGTGCCTTGAGTATGGCCCTTCAGAGAATGGGAGATGGCATGTCCCCTCCTTGGAATCAGAAACTATAAGTGCTTTTGATAGTTTGGGCTTTAGGAGCTTTACTTGTGAGCCAGGTGAAAACTGTCCTTCTGCAGACAAAGGTATTAGTAAATATAATTGTTTTTCAGCCCAGAATACAGATGCTTTGCTACACAAAGGGCTACTAACAGCAGCCTGGTGTAGAATATTTAAAAATGCATCTAGAAACTGGATCAACTCAGGCCCAAAAATTCACAACCTGAACAAGCAAACAATTGCAAAAGCCATTTGGATAAGGGGCTGACAAATCCCAAGCAGAAACATAAGAATGATGGGAATTTGGAAGGTGGGGCTATCACTACAATATGTAAGCACTACACATCAGCTGCCATCATAAAGGAAGCCGAGCTACTACTTGCTTAAATACTCTATTGACAAGTGAGAGTTAGGTCATTAGACATTGGATCTGTTCATCTGTCTGATTGAATCATGATCTGTTACCCAGTTACTCCACTGTAGTGCCACATTTAACTTCACAGAACTGGAACTATTTTGCTGGTCCTCTTTAGCCAGTATCTGTTTATTGCATGGTCATCCTTGAAAATGGGAGTGTAGCATAGCTGCTAAGCCTGCTATCTTTTTCATGGAAACCACCTGGAGATTTTTTATAAGGCTCCTGTCTCCTTCTCCAGCTCAGTCAGTGGTGAAATCCTTTTTTGCGTTACAAAGAACTATCAAAGAGAAAATTACTTGTGCTAAGCCAGCTGACTTGCTCTACACCTGAGCTGAGCTGAGCTGGGATGAGGTTAAACATGGAGCAGCATGACAATATAGAGAGACACCCACAGTTTCATCCAAAATCACTCAGGTGGATGCTGAATGATATCGGTGATATCGGAGCAGAAAGCACCTGAACAGGTCCACACAGATCTTGGTGTTCAATTTTTTTAGATTAGTCAACTGCAAAACTGTCCAGCTCAAAGCAGGCAACCAGCCCTGTAGCTGGAGACTGTCAGCTCCCTCTGTGACTGAGAACCCCATAAGCTGGGTCAGCTGAAGAAGGATATGGGGCCTCAGTTGATGGATTTTTCCCCTTGTCATGCAAAAAAAAAAAATTCACATTAACTCATTCTGTCATTCAGTTACAGATATTGTTTTTTATGAGTTTTTTCGTGCTGTTCTTCATTTTATGACATTAATTTGGCACTATCAGCACCTCAATCATATTAATGTCAACCAATTAGGGATAATTTGTGTGGGCACTGTTGCATTAGCTAACTGTAATTTCATTCTGTGGTCAGGTATTGTAGTGGTTTTCTTGTTAGTCTTTGAAATGTTCATAATAATCTGTTCATAATAATGAATAAAGTAACATGAAAATGTAATAGCTTAAATAATTCTTCAATAAGATACAAAATAATTGCATTTTAATTCCTTTTATTTGTCTGGGATTTTTCTCCCCCTTGTTGTAGGCGTTTCTTGCTTCAAGAATAGCTTTGGCTCTGGAGAAATAACATTAGGTCATGGGGGCAGTTTTTACTCAGTTAAGCCATATGGTTTGTATTCTGTGTCCTGGCTCGTTGGGAGTGCAGGTTCTTGGGTCTCCTGCTCCTCAGTGTGGTCTCTGACCATCACTTTGTCATTGTGTAACTCAGTTTCTTTGGATCTTGACTTCTCCTTGCTATACTTCCAAAGTCTTAAGGCAGTGAATTGTAAATTCAGGGGTCAACAGATGCCTGTTTAGGGCCCTGTACTTGGTCCTTACTCATCCTGGCTGGAAAACTCTTTTGGAAAGTCCCATGATTTTTCCCAAACTGTCTCATGTCCATGGCCTGGCCTGATGATTATCCTGTTCTGTTTTTTCAAATGGATCCTGGCTTTTCCTTTGCAGTAACCTGTTTGCATCAGGCAGGGAGGGCTTTGCACAAAGCATGGCTGGGAGCTGGGATTTGGTGATAAAACCAGGCTGCCCAGCTGTGTCTCAGGTACACAGGAGCACAGCAGAGCTGAAACTGCACTCAACACCCTTTTTGTGGAGGAGGTAGGACTTGCTGCTTGTCAGAGCTCTTAATAAGTAAATAAAGCATTTCTCTGTCTCTCTTCACAAATGAGAGACTCTTTGTCTGTTGATCCTAAGAAGCAAATGTTCCCAGGTCCAACATAGAAGCCTAGCTAGTTTTCCCAAAACCTTTTTTTCCACCTCTGCAATAATAATAATAAATGAAAATAATAATAGTACATTTTACTTGTACTATCTTCCTCTTAGTCATTAACTTTTGCAAGTGTTTCTTTGTCTGTAATTCATCTTCTTTTTGGTCATAAAAAGGGACAACTACATCCATATAATATGCAACCTTCACTTAAAAAGATATTTTTATTATGTCATCTCTGAAAGAATTCACTTATTCATAATAAGTCTGTGTGTTTTCATGGCAACCCAGCAATTCTTCTCTTTCTTTTTTTTTTTTTTGTATTTATTAAGCATAACAAAAGATTTGGTTCTTTTGCATTCATTATTTAAAAGATTACTCATACTCAGTTTGACAATTAAAAAAAAATTCCACAGAACACAAATTTTTACTTATTTTTTAGTTTGAGTCTTAAAAACAGAAGTACTGAGTTTGTCCAAAATTACATTACTCCTAAGACAGTGATGACAAATGTATTTTTATACTTGGAAAAATTAGTATGCCTTACATTCACCTTGCAATGACTGGGTTAGTCTGGCATACTTTTTTCCAGAGCTGTTGAGGGATTTGTTTAGCCCAATAGGATTTGTATTGATTTCTGTTTCACTTTTCTTTTTTTTTTTTTGGTGATCTTTATTCTTGGGGTTTTTTTCTTATATTGATTCTGAAAGCTTTAGCCATTTGGGTTATTACAAATGTTGCTATATTTATGCTGTAATCCTACTACAATAATCAAGAAGTCAGACTTTCACAGACTTTCATGCACACACAAAAAAATGGAACTTTCAACTGGTTTGCTGGAATCTGAAGTCTCTCAAAAGAACTTACCATATTTTTTTCCAGATGATTTTTCAGGTGATACAGGGACATTAATCTATAGTTCATTGGTAGTTATTGGATACTGTTGCTCATTCCACTTAGACGAAAATTTCAAATATACATTTGAGGTAAGCCAGTAATTTCTGTTTTGTGTCCTATCTGAATATTTAATCTATATGGACCAAAGAACTGTATATGAGACCATTTCAAAAGAAACTCAAGGATTTTTATAAATAAAAGCAATATAAGTAGACAAGCACAGAGTTTAAAAAGAAGGTTTTCCTGGTTGACTGCCAAATACACTCAACATAAGCAAGTTTTCTTAAATGAAGAAAAAAGCAATCAAGATAAACTTGGCCATTCTAGTAAATCCCAGATTTACGTTTCATCAGTTAAACTCAGAAATAGCACTGCTTTAGCTGTCTGTAGATGTTTTGAAATGTAAGTGTATTATTTTGGATTTGATCAAAATCCACAAGCAGCAGTTGCCTAACTTTAGAAGTCAGAAGTCTGCAGGACTAAGTTGTTTAAAATCAAGCAATCCTAAGAGCATCCCTCTTAGGGAAGAGACAAAAAAAAGGTCTTATAGGGATGTCAGCTTCAACAGCACTGGTTATTAAGAATGATAATTCCAACCACTTGGAATTATGCTAGCTAACCCAGTGGATCAGAAGACTCTTTGATACCAGTGCTGCAGATCAAACCTTGCCAAACTTCAAACTGCAGTTGTATCCCAAGAGGAAAAACTTTCTCCATCTAAGGCAGAATTTGGTCAGCTTCCAAAAGTGATTTATTCCTCCCTTCTTAATAAAACATCTTTTGCAGTTTTATGTGTGACAGACACTTGCTGTAGCTTGGAGGGGTCAGGGTGTAGAAAAACTAGCAAAGAGCAATTATCCATGCCAAAACCCGGTGGGAAGCATTGAGAAATACTTGCACATGCAGTGGGATGTGATGAGACCGTGGCCACAGAGAGGACTGAGGCTGAGCAAAGTGAATGCTCTTACATGGTTTTACTGTAAGCACCTGAATGATAAAGTCAGTTCCCACTGTGGGGCAGGGAACTGCTGTTACAGTTATATATCCTGCATGCTGGAGTGAATAGGGATTCTGATTCAACCCAAATTCCGCACCAATCCTCTAGAAATGTGGACTGTTCATTTAGAATAAGGTTTTATCTTTGCTCTTCAGTGCTGAAGTTAAGCACCCAGTATTTTGTGGGTTGTGGGAGAGGGAGAAAAGATTTTTTTGTGTTATCAGAAGTGCTAAGTAATGGACTGGCTTACCACCACTGGAGGCACCTAGAGCTCAGTAGATCTGCAAAACTTTCTGGACTGTCAAGCTGTGTTGCTGGAGCTGAGCTATTTCAGGGAGTTCATTACAGAATTACATTGTTGAGGAATAAATGGAATAGTCACAGCTCCTGTTAAGAGTTATTGATGGTAATAGCAGTCTTCCTCTCAAATAAGACCATGTCACTACCTTTAAAAATAGGAGACCATTCGTGTGAAAAATAGTACATAAAGAATAGAGCTAGTAATGTAGGAACTGAGCTTTAGGTGTAGTTACCAGGTACTGAGATCCATGGGCCACAAAGAGGAACCTATGGAGGGACAGCTATTGAATGTGAAGATAAAACACAAACCTCCCCTCACTTTTAAATGAATCAAATTTTATTTTAATGAAAATTAAAGGCAGTTACAAAGTGTGAATTAATCAAACAGAAAATATAAGCAAATCTGATAGAACCTAGTGAAACAATTTAGAAATTCTCAGACTTGCTTCTATGAAACTCCATATTATATGCTAGATATCATTCATTTCCCTGAAGACTTCTTTTGTGATAAATTCTGGAAAAGAAAAAGAATGGAACTGTAGAAAATGAAATATTCTGAGTATAGTATTTTTTCACAGAGAAATTTTTAAACATTGAGATGTTTTATTTTCCTTTCTGAAAAAATAATGAAAAAAACCAAAAAACAAAGTACAAGTAAGTTACATTACTTCAACAGAAACTTGAAACTGATTATAAGAGTGAGTAATGCAAATTTCTCAGGATTGTTGTTCTGCTTGATGGTTGTGGCAGCTGTGTCTTTGTACAGCTCAATCAGGGGCTCTAAAATGAACATTTAAAACTTCTTTGTTTCTCAAAAGGGACTGCAAAATATTTTTTCCTCTTTGTGTTGTGACACAGACTGACAATCAAGAAATTTGAAGTTAGGATTGGCATTCAGAGAAAAACATGTTTTAGTAAGTTTTTGTAACAAATTTGTGAGTGGACAAAATAAAATACTAGTTGAAAGGATGTTATTATCATCTTATTTCTCCACACTCCCATCTTCCATTTAACTGGCAGCTGGAGGTAAAGGTTAATTTAGCTCCTAAATGCATAATCTTTTGCAGCTTTCAATAAAGTAACAATTTATATAAGTCGTCCCCCCTACCCCCCAGTACATCTTTCTTGTGCTAAAAGCATATCTTTAAATTCTTCTTTGTGCTTTCCTTTTCTGTAGAAGTTATATTCCTGGACATTTGGAAATAAGCTGAAACAAATGAATATTGGAGCATGTCTGCATCAAGAGAATACCTAGGCATGTGTATAGCATAAAAAACTGCTTATCTAAAACCACTGCCAATCATCCTAAAGGAGACCTTTGAAACTAAAATTATCAAACACTTAAAATATATAATGAAAATGGCATACCATTTGCAGAATTTCAATTTCTGTTTGAAGAGTCTCACAGACACTTTCCCAACTATCATCTTTGCATTTTTCCAACTCTTTCTTAAGTCTATGTCCAAAAGCAAATAAATTTTCAGGTCAGAGAACAGTTGCTGGGTAACTTATTTTTCAGCTTTGGTCCCAATTCTCAATTTGACTTGTGTAAGAAAAGCCTCATTGATCTATTTTCCTGGTCAGGATTTAAGTTTGCTAGTTAGACAAATTTCTGGACTGTGTTGTTTCCATAAGCTGTGAAAGATATATGGCCTCCCTAGTCACCATATTCCTTATTTAAAGACATGAATTGGAATGGTGACACTTCAAAAGTACCATGTTACTGTTCTTATCTGTCCTGGGTATCTTCTTGTAGCTTCTGCTGTGGACAGAATGTTGGATTAGATGGGTGCTCTGCTGCCCCTGTGCCAGCATTGCTCCACACCCCTCCACAAACTCCACAGCTTTTGTTCCTCTTCTCTCCCCCCTGCTCCCACTATTCCTCAGCACTTACTGTTTCCCAGTACTCTCAGCCAGGAGTTCTCCAACTTTTCTACAGTAAGGATTACTTTTAATATAGATATTTCTCCATTCAAAAGATAGTTTGGTCCTGCTAAAAGGAGATACCTCAGCTCTGCACATCAGTGACTGTAGTGGTTTAAATTAATACTTGGTAGGCCCAGAGAAATATCTGACAGAGCTTTCAGTAGTCTGATAAATACAAGGTGATGAGATTATACTGGGTCTTTTCATGGCTGTCAGAAGAAAAGCATAATGACAAAGATAAAGTTGTTTACCTTTAATACAGTTTCAGGAAACAATCTGAATGTTCTGGAACATACAAACAGACTGAAAATATTCTGCTTGTCATGAAATAGCTAAACCAATGCATTAAAGCAGGACCTTGTTTCTCCTGAAGTTGAAACAGAAGGTAGCAACTATTTTTGCTTTCATATATTATAATAGACAATAAATTATTTGACCTTGCTATGGAGATGTACCTCTTTAGCTGTCCTAGTGCAAAGAGAGTTGATTTTCTGCACAAAAATGGCTTTATTAATGGTGTATCTTTAAATACAGGAATAGCCTAGTCACTGTGCAGCTTTAGAATAACAGACTAAGACTGGACTGGAAGTTAATTTTGCTGTTCCTGTTCGGAAAATGCAAATATCTTACCATCAATATGGAAAAAGCATGAACTCTATGTGCTTGCATTCTAAAGGAGTAAATGTCTCTTCTTTCAGAAGTTCTCATAACACTTAATCAAAAAGGGAAATTTGAACTATGCTTTACAAACGACATTTTCAGTGCACTGTAGTACATTGTTAGCTTTCAGTCCATTTCATTGAGAGAAGTTCACTTCAAGGTCTAGGATCAGCTTGTGATCTTGATTAAATCTGCTTAACTTCATTGCCTTGTCTCTGCATTTTTTCTCTCTATGTTCTCTGCTAGTGTGATATTAGAACCCTAATTTGCTTGGGACAAACAAAAGCCCTACTTAGTTTAATCTACTTTAGGAAAAGACAGAGTCTGCTGGTCTCAGAGAAAATGCTCTCCCATTGTGTGCCACACTGTAAAACTGATGCACAGCCTGTTTGTCACTTCTTAGCTAGGAATGATTCCAGTCCATGCTAGGTCCACATTAGGGATAGAACAAGCAGAAGATCAGCAGTAGGAGTTGCTTATTTGTGTCTTGGGATTGTGAATTAATTGCTGTTGATGATGTGCTTTGAAACTAACATTTTGTGTATGGATTTTAAAATTTTATTTCAAATATTTTATAAGACTTTTAACGGTAGTGACAGCACAATTCCTTACATAGCATCAGGTAGTGGTGATACAAGACGTTCATTCAAATGTGGTGTTTAATTCTTACATTAATCAATTGATTCTGCTTTCAGGTCTTCCTTCTTTCTTATTTAGAAGCTAGATAATTACAGTATGTGCCAGGAATAATATACTCACAATAAAAGAGCTGTCTGTTAGGTTACAGTCTACAAAATTAATGCATTGGAGACGCCTGAGTTACTGAATAAATGATGAAGTTTTACCAGAAGGAATGTGAGACAATGGAACTATTAAAAAAAAATGTTTAACCTGAAAGCAGATTCATTTTTTTCATTTTACATTTAAGATAAGCAGGATATTCATATTCATCTTTCCATTATCAGATTGAATGTGCAAACCAATTATTCATGAAACTATACTGTCTCGATGGAAGGCAGGTTTTCTGTCACCTTTGGAAATGGAAAAAGATGTAAGTTTTGCTAGAACAAGGATTAATTTGACAATTATACCCTTTTTATGACTATGAAAAAAGGCACATCTCTTAGGAAAAATAATCTGAAAAATCACGTATCACATTAGCATTTGGCTCCCCATGTCCTTTGGTTTTGTTTTATTTTTAGCATTTTGTTCTCCTTGCTGACAATAAAATATAGCTTTAAAATAAGTCATTGCACTGGACTAACAGTGTCTTGGCAAGTCACAGTATCACAGGCTGTAATGAACAGCTGGAGCTGAAATGCCACATTTGCAATAGCTAAACCTAGCCTTAAATCAAGTAGGTGGGAAAACAACATCAGCATTTTTTGGATGCTAGCTTGTCCTAGACCGAGCTCTGCTATTAATGGCCCATTTTCCATTAGTCTTGAATGCTAGAAGTGACAGAGATGAAGAAGGAGGAGATCACTGAGGGTGATCGATTTTGCAGCTCTGAAATGAGCCCAGCTATTAAATGTCATTGGCATTTGTGGTTGATACACATTCTTCTTGAATTTCAGCTCCATATGCACGTGGCAAAGAGGAAAAATAATTTGAAATCAATACATGCTGGTATTATAAATTGAACTATGAAGAAAATAATGTTATTGTCAAACAGGTCTCTCTACAAATCATCCACAGATTCAAATTACTGGATCAAGACTTTAGTATCCAAAACTTGCATTCCAAGAATAATTTTCTATAAAGAGGTCTTAAAGGAGAAATAATTTCTGTAGAAGGTAGGGTTAATATGTGATTTTAGAGTGGTTTTTTTTTTTTTTGTGGGGCTGAAAGACCCTACCTAATTGTTGTTGGAATTGCAAGAGGAGCAGACTGTCTCTTAGTTATGTTTAGCTGACACAAGTACAAATGTTTTCCATATTCTCCTTTTTGTCTTTGCCTTGTTTACAACCACAATTTTATTTTTTAATCTTAAATTGGAGGGAAAACATTGTGGTGTGTTATAAAACAGAATTGTTTGACACTGATATACAGGGCATAGAATCCATGGTACAAAATGAAATTCCTTAAGAAGCTATATATAACTTGAGAGTACATATCTTGATTTTCTGGGATTTCATTGTGAACATCAGGAGATTCATTTATCAATGTTTTAAGACTTTATTGGGACTGAAGAAAAGTATTGAAGACTTAAGTTTATTGTCTCAAGCTCAAGTAGAGGTAAGACATTGAGGTAATTCTGTCAGTTCAAGACTGGGTTTAAATAATGTGTATGTTTCTACAGTGAGAGCAAGATTTGGCTGGTATTTACAATTTGCTGACACTACTAAACAGAATATGCTATTTATACAGTTGGAGAAGCCAATAAATTTCAGACTATTATCAACTGATTGAGGAAGAAAAAAAACACAAGTCCTAAATGGAATACAGCATCCCAAAATACAGCGTCAAGTACTTGAGTTACACAATTAAATATAAAAGTCTGTGCTTGATGGAGCAGAAGGATAATAAAATTAAGCATGTGCTCTAATAGTAATAATAAAGTCTAGCAGGAAGATGAAACATGAACACAAAGAAGGTACTAGACAACATAACAATGGAAATCAAATGCAAATGAAAAGAAATTTATCTATTTTAAGTAAAATAAGAAATTTTCTGCTTTTGCTGTCCTGGATAAAATGTTAAGTGTAAAATACATAGTTACCAATGATTAAAGCTTGCATTTTGTGAATGCTGTCAGGCAACTGTTGATAAGAGTAGTTAGAGGTCTTGAAAAGTGTGGTGGTATTTTCTGAATACATAAACCATTATAAGGCATATTTAAGGAATATATAATAATAGGTGAATAAACATGGAAAGGTTAAGGCACACTAAATTAAATTGCACATCTAGGATGAGATTTGCTTTTGTGCAGACAGCAAACCAAAGTTGTGTGGATTATTTTTCATTGGAACTGTAAGAATGAGCTACACAAAAAAGAAAAAATACACAAGCATATATGTGAGATGTGAAATGAAATGTGTTTCTAAGGGTCAATAAGATTCCTATTGAAAAGCAGGGAAAGTAAATAGGGGTCAATGGTTCTTCTGGTTCAATTATCTTGATTTTTCTATTGGAAATTAGATTTTAATCTGGGTATATTAATACAACTACTCTATTGCTGAAGTTAGTGTCTCTGTTATGTACTGCTTTCTTCATGTGTATAATAGACTCAGAGCTAAAAAGGATTTAGAATTGTCCTTGTTTCATTCTTCTTTATGGGCTCTCCATGCTCTGCTCATCTTCCAGGTTGAATGAATCTTCCTTGACAAGTAGGTGAGAGATTTGTACAAAGCATTCTTACACCCTCCTGGTATTTTTTTGGAAATAACTCTTTCTTTTGTCTTGTGCACAGCTATATTTTCTTTTGATGTTTATAGCTGTATTTTGCACACACAGTATGCTCAGACCTCTCTGTTTCCAGCTACCTGTTATTGAAGTTCCTAATTGCGTACAAGTAGATAAACTTACACTCTATACAATCATATTCCTCCTCTTTTTAGTGACTCCTCTGCAAGGTGTAGAGTTTAATTAAGAAAATGTTGTCTTGAAACACTTTCTATTCTAAAGACATTAATTAAAACATTAAGCAAGACCACCTGTGACTGTTGTTACCTTTGAGTTCCAGAATTTTAAATTGCAGACCTATGACTGTTTTTACTATTACTCATGTCTTTACTAAATTTTTTTAATATGTCTTCCCTAGGTTAACTAGTATTTTTCCATATGGGATAGCATCAAATACTTTATAAATGTCTAGATGGATGGCATTGGAATTTTCTTTGTCTAATCTATCTGTTGTCTTATCAAAGAAAGGCATCATTAGTCAGATTTGATCTGCTTTTTGTAAATCCATTCTACAATTCATAATGGAAAGCTATTTTAACATAATTCAAGCTATAATAGTTCCACTAGGCACTGCTATTAAAAAGAAAAGCTCAAAAAATCAATGAGGAGATTGCCATTGAAAAACTCATTTTGAACCACATATATTACTCCAGAGACTGATATTTTCTGATTATAAAATTTAACATCAAATTAAATTGCAAAAAAATATTTAACCCACCAGAAGAATGCATGGGGCTTAGGTAGTCTGTTGTTTGCATGAACAATTTGTTGAGCTCTAAAGAATATATTTCCTGTATGATTTGTATGAAAGAAAAAATTACTTTTCCCTTCCTAATTTTGGTTATAGAGTTTCTTTTGCTGGATTATGAAGAATAAGAAGGAATACTATCTATTTAGGATTTAGACATGTATACAAAGCTGTGAACTATTTACAAAGTAAGCAGATTTCATGCATTTCCTTTCTGCTACTTTTTTTCTGAAGTAGAAGAGAAATTCAGGTTTCAAAGAAGCATTTTATCCTTATTCTACCTTTTAAATAAGTTGAAAGATATCTATTTTAGGTAGAAATGCTCTGGTTTTAGTCTAAATGAACTTCAACTAGAATTATTTCTAGGCTGTTTTACTTAAGGCAACACAAAAATTTAAAATTAAAATATGAAAGAGGATAAATAATTAATACAGTAATTACAATGAATATAACAATGAAATGCCATAGTTAGGAATTTAGTGGTATCAGTTAGTCTCTGTTTGACTCCTGCATTGTTCCACTTAAGTGATGTTACTTGCTACCTGCCAGGGAAATGGGACTCCAGAGAGCTGATGCCAAAGTTCTTTCCTGCTGTTTTGTGTTTGAGGATGGCATTGGCAGAACAGATGATTAAAACAAGGCTTTTGATCTTAATTGCAGCTCTCTTTAGGGGAAAAAAACCCCACAAAACACAAAATAAAAGAAAAAAAAAACCAAAAAAAAAGGGGGGGGGGAAGAAAAAGCCCTATTTTCTTAAAAATTTCTCTGAATTATGCACCTGTATCATGAGACTTGCATTTTCCAAGGTGCCTGCTAATTACATCTGTGCTTAACATTTCGATTCTGATTGGATTTTTTCTGCATCCAGTGTGGATCAAGACAAGCCTCTACAGCAGCTCCAACAGCTGCTGGAATTACTGGTGTGTGCTTCTCATGACCCTTTGCAATTCTTTGATGGATTTCAGAGACATTTTATGAAACTGCAGACGTGGTATGGGGCATTTTTCTCAGATCAAAGATGAATTGCTGTAATTTGAATTAGCTGGCTACACTGTTCAGCTGAAATGCAATTTACTTTTAGATATATACTTAATTGCAATGAAGATTCTTGCCTTGCCAGCTACTTTTGATATTGATTTTTAAGCTGGGACTAGGGATATGATACAGTAACAGACTTGCAGGGTGATCTGGGAGCTACATATATCAGGTTATTGATGCTGACTGTCTCTCATGTTTGTTCTAAGGAGGCATCAAAAAAAAGGTATTTTTACCACTTAGAGTGGTGTGGTTTCCAGCTCTGCAAAAAATAAAATCAGATTCTGTGCTACTTCATAGGGGAAAAAGTATTTCTGGCCCACATTACATGTGTCAAAATATTATTTTTATGTGTAATAAAAATGATTTTCAGTGAAAAAACTAGAATTCTATTCTTGCAATAAACTCTGTATGGGGATAAAAAAACCTGATCTTATTAGGCTAAAAAGAGTTGTTTCTCAGACACAGAAGGTTCAATCACATTGATTTTAACATGACCAAAATTGACTCCTGTTAAGATATACACAAGTATATAAGTGTCTCTTGACAAGGAGAACCTTCAAGGATGAAAACTATGCAACCTCTCTAAGCAAGCTGTGCCTCCTCATGATAAAAATGCTTTTTTGTCAAACTCACTCTAAATCCTCTTGTTTCAACTTCTGCTTTTTGCCTTTTGTTCTCTTACTGTGCAGACTGAGCAGGTTCTGGCTCCATCCTCTTGATGATACAGAGGTACCAGAGAGTAATCAGATACCCTCCAGGGGACTATTTATATGCTGCACAATTTACAGTGTCTAATACTTTAAATCCCCTTTTATTCTCTTAATTCAGTAGTCCAAACCAAGAAGTGATGAGTAGGCTTTGTTAAACTGGAAAAAAAAAAAAAAACAGCCCAAACAATTGCTAAGAGTTGTATGAGTCTGATAAAGTTTGGGGTGGCTCTAAAGAGCCAGCAGTGACATAGAGAGGCAGACAAATGAGGATTGTCTGCTTGGCTCCACTGAAAAGCAGAATCTATTAGTGCTGACATGGAAATACAGCAGCACAGCTCTATTGCTTCTGGCATCTGAGTTAACTTTTTCAGGGCTATCTCTCTCTATGAAGCATTGAGCTTTTCTGATCAAAAGCAAGTGCAAGATAAAAATATGATTTAGGCAAATCTGTCTTAAACTTTTTCCATATCTGAAATGAAAAGAAATGTTCCAATTTTAAGAAAATATGTTCGGTATATTACTAGACTTCAAGAAGGGCTTGCATTTTGTGATAGTGGTAATAGCATAGGAGCACTTTAGTTTTTGCACTACATGCAATTATCAAATAATGTTAGCTTATCTTGACCAGAAAAGGAGGCATATCATGAAATAAGAAAATCTCATCATCCTTCTTGCCTTGGTTGTAAATGACACTTGCTGATTTTGCAGTTAATAGAATTTAATATGTTTTATTCCGTTTTTTCACCCAGAGAAAACCAAAGTGTCGTTCTGAAGAGCTGTGAGTTAATTTCACTGCCTAGATAGACACACATGGATTTGACTGATCCTTAGGATCTCAGTGGCAGAGCTGTGGATTAAAAGCATGATAATGTTGGCTACTTCTGTACCTTCCACACAGGAAACCTACTCTAGAAAACTAATTACACAAATTTGGATATTCAGTGTCATCATGGCAGTAAACTATTCCAAGGGAAGTATGCTAGCTGGAAGGAAGCTGACAGCCTCGTGTATCACCAACTCCAATATATCATGATTGAATGAATAATGTAAAGGAGTGAAATATAATGTGCTGTCCTGGAGAATCGTTACTGTTATTATTATTTACACTGTGTCTTCTATGTATATGTTGAATGCAAATTTTTTGCTACTGTATGCAGGATTGTGAGCTAATTAATTTTTATGCTGAGGGGATTTTGGCCATGTCTCAACACCATGCAAGAGGTTGAAGAGAGTTAATAGGGCTGATATATCATTTTCTTTCAAAAACCGATATTCAGCAAAAAATTAGTCATTACCAAATCATCTTTCAGAAAATTGCTCAGGGTTCTCTGCAAAGTTATAACTTTCCATTGAAAGTTTTCAGACAAAAAAAAATCCCCGCTATATTTATTTGTTTTTGTCAAAAGCTTAGGGATATATAGGAAAAAACCCTGTGATGGTAATATAAGTTGTGTTTGCCTTAATTTTTGTTAGAGAATCTTTTGGTCTAGCTTTATAAGGAGGAGTTCCTTTGCATTGTCTATTAATTATTTTTAAATATTCCCAGGCACTTCCATCTGGACTATCATAAAATAGGTAAAAGGTTGTCAGTTCTGTGATATGCGGCTTTCTGCATTCGGAGATTTAAAAAAAAACCCAATATTTTCTGTGAAGTGAAAACCTAATGTTTCACTTAAGCAAACTGACAGGAAATGAAGTGTCACCACTCAGTTCCTGAGAAGAAAACTTCACTGTTAAGAGAGACTGCGCAAGGTCTTCCCTTCTGTCTTGGTTAAGTCTTCAAAACATTTTTTATACCAGCTTAATTAGAAGGCAAACTAGATAGCAGCAAAGATACAGCAAACAAATCTGCATTTAGTTGCTCCAATAGAGGTCCCAGCTACCCAGAGGGTTACTGTGGCCAGCCCAGTCAATTGCAATGGACTCTGCACAGCCAGGCAGCAGAAATCAGTTTAGCACTGGGTAGTTCCTCAGTGCTTTGTGCACCACCACCATTTCTGCAGGACCTCAGGAACTGATCTTCCACCCAAGCAGCAGCAGTTTCTCCTTGCTCTGGGTTTGACTGACACCCCTGCTAACACTTGCAGTTTTGAGTTCATTGGGGTGTGGATGTGAGGGTGAAATGCTGCAATCAACAACAGGACTTGGGGCTGACTAATAAAATATGAATGGTTCTGCTGATTTCAGAAAGAATGTTGTACATGGAAGGTAAAATAGTTACCAGGACTAAACTGCAGTTACACTCCTGAAATTAAATTAAGAACTAATTAATGTGAGGCTTTTACCTTAAACATTCAGGATCAGTCTGAGGTTTTTCGGTGACTTGGACTTTCTCTGCTTCTAAATCTTTTGTCGTTCTTTCTGCTTCCCTGATTACTTTCTCAAGGTCTAAACATGAAATCAGAATTACCCTATAAATATATATTAATCACCCATATCCAAAGACCTTCTACATATTCTAAATTTATGTTTTCTAATATTTCTCCACGAAACTTTTTGAAGGGTAAAGGCATCTAAATAAAGAAAATTAATTATTTTTTTATTATTGTAATCACATATTGCAATCTAGAAAATTTCCCTCCTTTTCCCAAACAATTTGGGACCATACTTACTGCTTTTCTTAGCTCTTACTGTGACACCTTGCTTAGATATTGGTAAAAAAAAAATAGATAAAGCACTCATTTACATTATTTTAATTCAGATTTCAAAATACTCCCTATTGCTGTGATCACCTTTGACACAGAAGATTTTAAACAATATTTATGTTGACTTTAAGTTCTTTGAAACATTAAATTCTACATTTAAGTATATGACTTACCAGCAAAAGCAAAACTTTCTTTATTTACAGCTCATGATTCAGCAGATCTCTGGACCTCAGTATCAATGACATTTAAATTAAATTGCATTGAAATCCATAATATTTCTTATAATCATGTTTAAAAATGATGTATTACGTATTGCAAAAATAAATTAAAATATTGTTGCTACGATTCCTTTTGCTTGAGAAAATTGACAGAAAACATTTTTCAAAAGCATTTGTCAAGCCAGAAATAATTATCACAAGAAATAGTTATCAGGCACACCTTTGAGCTCACTTTGGAGAGTAAATAAATCCTGCTTTAATTCATTCTTCTGCAGCTGGAGTGCATTTAACTGAACATTTTTATGTTCCATTGACTCCATTTCTAAGAAAAAATACATTTTAAATTAAAATGCATTGCAGTTTTTGCATTCATGATACAATCTTAAATATTCTTAACTACTTCTACCAATCTTCAGTTAGTCAAAAGAACCTTAAATATAAAACCAAAATAAACTAAAATAATTCATATAAAACACAGTTCACAGGAAATTATGTCATATAATGCATTCATAGCTATGAAAGAAAATGATTTTTTTAATGTTATTGAGCTGTTCAACATATTTTCTGGTCTGGGCATAAAAAGACTGTTTTGCTTTACAGTTAATTCAGCTATAAAGAAAGGAAGATGACTGATTGAATAGGTGGAGAACAGACATCTCTCAGCAGGACTGAAAAAAAACTCCTTTTTAGTATTTTTGGTGTTATATATATTTGAACCTTACTATTAGACAGCATCTGGAATTCATTGTGATTGTTTTTCTACCAACTGGAGGTCCTCATGTAACTTCCTTGTTATGAGTTGCTTAAACTTTTCACTTCAGAATTGTCAGTGTGCCCAGGAGTGTAGCAAGCAAAAAGACAAGTTGTGCCTCAAGAAATGTGCAGTTAAAGGATGGAACTGAGATGGCAACTGAACTTCGAGAAGAATTTTGGTCACCCTCCAGGTACTACTGATCATTTAACTGCCCAGCTCTGCCTGAATATGTAAAAAATTAAATGCTAAAAGTAGCACTTGACACCAAATGCAGACTTTTTGGTTGTAGATTAGTATCTTAGCCACAGGAAATAACAAAGAAGATGTTACCAAGTGCAAGCTTCAGTGGACAGCCATTTTTCAGTATCTTTATAGCAGATAAAGGGAATTGAAAGTGCTGTTGCTTGACAGATCATGAGGCTGGAATCGACTTTGAGGGGTCACCTACTGCATTCTTCTCCTGAAGGCAGGATCAGCTGTACCTCTTTTTTCTGAAAAATGCTGGTTTGACCTTTTTTGATAACCTTTGGTAATGGACACTCCTAATTCCTTTAGTAATGGAATCTTCTAAGGCAGAGAGCTTCAGTTGTCCACTGTTCTTAGAAAGATTCCTAAGCTGTCAGACACTCTCCCTTATTGTGCTTTGCACTTGTTACTTTTTATTCAGGTCACTACAGGTATAGAGAATATATTTATTTCCTTTCTACAGGATGCTTATACAATTTGAAGACTGATACCCATCTTTCATCAGTCTTTTCCTTAGTAGCTTAAATAGTCACAATTCTTTCATTTTCTTCCTTCTCATGTGCTCCAGAACTCTGATCACTCTCGCTGGTCCTATGTGGATTCTCTCCAGCTGGTCCACACTTTTTTTTTAACGTTTAAGATCAAAATGAGATGCACAGCACTCCAGTTCAGAGCTTAACTGCCCCAAATAGAGTGAGGAATTATTTTCATGTGTTAGAGGTCAGAATTCTGTTTGTGTCTCAGTGTGGTGTTGGCATTCTGATGTCGTTGACTCATGTTCAGCCTGTGATCCATGACGACCCCGAATTCCTTGTGGAAGGACTGCCTTGCAGTGTGACCCTGTGCTCTGAGAGATCCCATACTCTGTACCTTCACTGAAAATCAAGCTACAGTTTGGCAGTAAAGAACCAATCCTACAGGGCATCTCTGTATACAATTCTTTTGAAGCTATGGAAATACCCAACCACAGGTGATTCTAATCCTAATTCAGTGGCTGTGTATGACTGTGAGCTCTGTGCTGGCTGAATTAGGCACTGGGAGCTGCCTCTTTAGTTTAGATCCTTCTCCTCACAGTGCTCACATCAGAAAGGCTGAAGAGGATAGGGAACAGAAGAGCCTTTACTTATGCTTGGTATGTCAGACCACACTTTCAGTTCAGGGCTAAACAGCTGTATTTTATCGATTTGTGTTAATCCAAGATAAACTAGTTTAATATAAGACTTACCGTTTTTCAACAGAACTGCCTCATTCTCTAAATCATTTATTTCAGTCTTGACTTTCTTTTTAATAAGAAGATCCCTATTACTTGTTAGTCCATATTCATTGTTAAACTCTGTTATTTCTCTGGTAAAATTATCTTCCTCTTCAGTAATTTTTCTCTTTGTATCTGCCTGAAAAAAAGAAAGGGAAGACTGAATATTCAAGTGAAAAAAATTAAAGTCTTCGTTAAGTTAGACAGACTGAGACACACTGTTTTGGTTTTTTTTATCCTTTAATTTGTAGTAGGAAAGTAAATAAAAATTTAAAATGTAAAAGTTAAGAAAATATTTACTTTTTCTTATAAGAGCATGAAAATAAACTACAGCTCTATCATTATGCCTGTTGTTTTAAACTTTTTTTCTGGCAAAAATGGTCTATTCTTGATAACAGCATTTTAAAAAATCACTACATTATGTTATAGACTTGAACCAGCAGATTATCAGTTCAACTCTCATATTGAAATTAGAAAATTCTGTTTAAAGTCACTAGCATAGTATGGCAGCTCTTTTTTTCCAGCTTGTTATTAAACTAAATAAAAGTGTTGTTTAACCCTCTGCAGAATGCAGACATACTTTAACTCCTTTTATAACTACCAAGAATGCTATTGTTGATAGAAAATCAGAGACCAATTTTCTGGGGGAAAAATATTCAAAAGAGTAAGGTTATATTAAATTTCTTCTAGGAAGTCTTAATTGATGGCTAAATTAAATAAAATTAAATTACCCCTATGTACAGGAAAAAAGAAAAGCTAACTTATATATCAAACTTCACACATATACTGGGAATACTTTGGGTGATGCAGAACTATGACTAAAGTTAAAAAGATATCTGCCTAAAGCTTTAGGTTTAATACTGGTGCTTTGTACTGAATGTTTAAAATTTAGCTCTGCTGATGTAAAGGGCAAATACATATGCAGAAAAGACTGCTCCTCTGTGGCATTTCTTCATATGTACCGATCCAAGAAGCCTCAACAAAGTATGAGGACAGCAATATTCAGGTTAGCATCTGAGAGAACTGGAAAACTGGTTGTAAGGAGCTACCTTTGAAGAGGTGGTGAGGTGTGTCTGGCATCAAAGGGATTGTGTGCTATGTCAGGATTGCTAAACTGTCCACATTTGCTAAAATGTGCTGTGGGCCTCCCTGGGGTTTTCCTTTGATCCTTTTCAATATTTTTTACTGTGGATGAGGCAATCCAATTTAAGGCGAGGCTTCTGTAGCTTACTTTTACAAAGGAAATAACCTGTCAGAATTGGAGTTCACTCATACAACAGCAAACATTAAAAAATTAAGTCAAGAATATAAAATCAGCCTTGGAGATAAAATGCAGCATACACTACCTTAGATCATGGTTTAAATAAAATGTGAGAATTTATCTAAGTTTATGTTGTTACATATACTAATATTAAAAAAAAAAAAAAACAACAAAAAAAAAATTCCTGATTAAGACATTAGCATTTCCAGATTTTCAAATGTTAAAGCTGATTGCCCTTGTACAATAGAAAAGAGCTGTGTGAATATCACAGCTGGAAACATACCATGATTTGAAGAAGACTGGTTCTTTGATTAATAAGTTCAGCTTTTTGTTTTTCTAAGCTGTCTTCACGTTTCTTCAGAATTTCTACATTGAACTGTTTTACAGACAGACACTGAATCTTCCAAAAGGAAAAAAAATTATAAAGTTATTGTTTAATTGTTTCATATACTCTGAAATTGTACACAAAGATCTTGGTCCAGTTTAAAAAGAGCTGGCACAGCTGCTGGACTGACAAAAGCATAACAGCTCCTTTTTTTCCCTCAATAACCTTTCAGTATATTGCTAAGATTTTGAAAAGTCTCCTTTCTTTGAAAGATGCATTTAGTGGTGCTCTGACTGTCTAAAATGGCATTTTCAAATCTGCTAGGTTTAGAAGAAATTTTTTTCAGGAAAAATATTGACCACATGGGATCCTTTGGCCAACATAATCCACTGTCCTCCATTTCACTGTGTAAAGCTCATCATGAACCAAATGAGACAATAATATCAGAATAGTATCAGGGGGTTTTGGCTGAATGGCTGTACATGTCATCCACTCTGCAACGCTACTGTGGAGTATGCAAAGGAGAGCAGGATATTTTTCTGAACACTATTTCTGGAACTTTAGCTGAAGAAGGTTGATGAGAATTAACTCACTGGTTATTGACAGTTTGATCATAAACCCCCCAAGCCCTAAACCTCAATTTTGCACCTAGTTTTATTTAGAGTTTTATTAATTGTAACCATTAGTTTATCTGATAGGAGGGTATGCTGTTCAACCACTGTGTTTTCTCATTTTTCTAGCACATCTACTGTATCATCATCTAACCAAAATGCAGATATGTGGTGGGATAAACTATAACAATAACAAATAGGAAGCAGCTAAGTGATGTAGAGTCTTAAAATAGGAGAATCATTTATTTGATAGAGTGTCAAGTTCTCTTGACTCAGAGCAATGAATAGGGAAAGCAAAGTTAAGATTTGCCTGCAGACAGTAAAGGCACAGGGTAAGTATCAGGAATTAAATTGAACAGTCAAGCTGATTCACAAACATGTGTGTATAGAAGCAGAAAAGACCAAATAAGAGTGGTATTACAGTGGTAAAAATGTAAATATTTTAAAGTTAAATAATGCACATGATTGTGGAGTGGGCACAGATGAAGTGCATCTGATCAAAATAGGAAGATAGTGGAATGAAATGCCTAAAGACTGCAATGCGAGAGTTGGAAAGGACTACATTTTTTCCTTGTCCCTGATATGTCCAAGATGCTAAGGTCAGGTCATGCTTGGCTCAGAATTTATTCTACATATGAATTCAAACAGAGCAGGTGGTCTTAAATCACTGTCTTTCTAATACTGTACATAACTACCTCTAGTGTAGTTTCTTCAAGTTAGCAAAATTCAACTATGCATTTGCAATCAATTTTTTAAAGAAGTCATTGAGCTACAAACAGAAAAATGCTGTAATTTGGGTTCTAATTACATGCTACCTGGTTTTAGAGAAGAGAGGGAAAAATTGCATTTCCTAGGACTCTTTGATTGACCACAGGCAGTGTCTGTGAAATAGATGTCAAAAAACTTCTGAACTCAGTCTCAGTATCTTGGTCAGGCATCAGCTGCTGAGCATGCACGTGGTTGGATATGTGTGTTTGTAACAAACTGCAGTTATTTGGTGTGGGATAAATTGAACAGCATTATTTAATATTATTTGAATTACGTGAACTATTGCAGACATATGTAAAGCTAATTCCTGTAGTGAAAAATAAATTACTTTAAATAATGTCAATAACTATATAATCTTTAAACCTAAATACAGTCTGATTGAAATGCATTTTTCTATTCCACTACTTTTCTGTATCACTTCCTATCTATAAATGAATCAACGTCAGACTAGGCAAGCAAGTAAAATGTATTTTTGTGGACATCAGTGAGAATATCATTAATACTGGTCAGTAAAGCATATAAAATTTAATTAGAAATAGTTCTTCAGCTCTTCCCATTAGTCATTTACAATAATGGCTCTACTCTCGGGACCTTCTGTACCTACCACATAAACCTTGATTATAAATCACAATGCATCAATAACAAATTAGTAATATAAACATAAAATTGTGATGTTCATAAATAAACTTATGAGTAAGACTACTGACGGCTTCACCTAACAAGCAACATCCAGATATAATCTGTGTTGGATAAGTAAGTTACTATTTTAAAGCACCTTTGGGCTCTGAGATGCATAAATGTGTCTGAATAACTGCCTGCATGATTATAGTCTCAATTTGCAACCAGTAAATATTTGTAAATGAGTTCTATTCTGATCCCTTCTCAGCAATGTTGATCTCTATATATATATACACACACATATATATATATTATATAGTCCATTACAAAAGGCAGAAGAGACTGTTATAGGAAGGATGAAAGTCATCCCCCAGACATTTATTTTCACAACTAGATGAGGCAATCTCCCAAAGGTTCTTGAAGATGTTTATTTAAATTATAGGATCCAACAGCTCTGACTTCAAAGGAGGCTCCACATGCTTTCCTGTTCCATGCTTTCCTGACACACATTCTGTCAGCACAGACACTTACAAGCACAGGGGAGGGTATTTAGACTTAATTTTTAGACACAAGCAAATGGATTTTTAAATAATTTGCAACCACAGGTGTTGTTGGTGAAAAACTCTGCAAAACCAGTGGCTTAATCTGAAAATTCAATTAAATGGAAACAGTAATGAAATCACTAAATAGATTCAGAAACTTTCCTCTGTCTTTGGCCTCCCTAGAAAAACACTTAGTGTTTGTAAGCCTTAACTGCAAGCTCACAGAGAGATCTTCAGTATATGACTCAAGATCCTGTGAAATAGATACAGGGAATATTTCCATATATTTTCTGTGTAAGGCCATTAATAAATGGCATTGGGCAACCAAGGGATGTGTTCTGCACACTGGAGGAAAGTGCTGTAACAAGTTGCATGACTAAACACTGTCCTCCAAAAGTCAGCCTGCCCTGACACAGCCCCAGGGGTGAGGTCGGTGGGAGGAAGGAGGTTGATGGACACATTTTTAATTCAGAAAGGCCCAGTACAGGTTTCCTCACGTTGTGCTCCTCGGCAGGTGAAGCACACTCCTCGAAAGTGCTTATTCCTGAAAGAACAGGTCGTGTATTTGTAAACAAAACATATTTCATTATTATGTACACTATAAATATGCCTGCTCACCTTGGTTTCTAAGTTAATTTTTGCAGCGCTCAGCTCTTCTTTTATTTGGTTAATTTTTTCATAACTTCTATTTATGTCGCATTTAGCTGCAAGACAACAAAAACCTGTAAGAGTATGTGCTCAGTTTGTAAATCCTCAGTTGTTACATCCTTACAGAAACGTGCTGGGGGCAAGAACCAGCCATGCTGGCTCTGCCAAGCTTTCCCTGGCAGGAGTCCCCTCAGGACACCCCTGTGGGAATGGGGATGGCGCCCCTGGAACCAACCTTGTTGGATGAAGCTCCTCTTCTCCCTCGCCTGCTTTTCTGTGAACTGTATTTGCTGGAATAAAGCGTCCAGGTTCATTCCTGGCTTCTCCTGGGGCTCTGTGGGCTCTGAGGGCCGAGCTCTTTGTGAGGGCTTCCCGAGGGTCCCCACAGCGCTGCCCTCAGGCCTCGGCCTCCCTGTGCTTGCGACAGAGGCCTGGGGACACGGCTGAGGGGACACAGGGACAGAGAGGGAGGGGAAGGTTTGCCGCACTTCTTGCAGAAAGGGTGGCAAGATCAAACCTCAAGCGGAGGGGAATGTGGGTGACTGGGTGGGGGAGCCCACATGGAAAACAGGGAATGGGAACACGCAGGCAGGGAGGCAGCACGGTAGGAGCAGAAGATGTTTGGTAAGGAATAAGACAGATGACACTCAATCATATCAAACATTGGCACATCTGTCAAGCTGGTTCTGACTCAGGATCTGGGGGGTTTTAGTCAAACAACTCTGGCTTTTTTAATTCTCTAGGACCATGTGCTCCATACTGGTTTTCCATCATTCAGAGGCTGTTTTTTCTCTGCCACTTCCTTTTTCTATGCAGCAACCACCATCCTTTCTAAATGTTACATCTGCTCAGATTTACTTATCTTTTGAAGACTGATGTCTAACCTGAGAAATTAAGGAAATAAAAACTGCTGTCACACAGGAGAAAATGGTCAAGTTGACTCTATGGAACTTACAGTGATCAGATTCAGCTCAGCTGCATTTCACCATGAGCATAAAATGGGCAGTGCTTCTGTTCCAGTTAGTCCCAGTAAGCAAAGATCACAACACAGCCCATTTTATGCTCTTCAGGAGCATAATTGTGTAAAATTTACAATGCTCTGACTTCCTGCAAAGTTCTGGTTTTTATGTTAGCGGATGGTACACCTGGAAATGTAAGCACCTGGTTGAAAATAGAATTCACATTACAGGGTTTGCTTTTACATCTTGGGAAGGATTGGCTACATTCCATGTGGAGAATAACTATGCGAAGTTTGCCTATTTGCTTTGAGGCAGAAAAAGCCTGGAGGAATGAAACTTTATAGATTTACAGCCTTTTTAACACTGAAAAATATTAGGATTATTGACAGTCCTGTGTTACAGCTTTCCCCAGAGGAGATACTGTCTTAGCATAGACTGCAGCAGCAAAGTTCAGAAATTAGAAAATCTTTGACCATCAGAAACCAAAACAATATATGAGGGTACAAATGTATCATTAATGAAAAGCCTGTTTTAAGTTAGCAGAATGTAACAGAATTCTGGAAAAATCTTACAGCATTTACTGCTTAAAAAGGCACCATGTACAGCTGGTAGTGTGTTAGAAAATTATGTTTTTTAAAGGAAAGAAATGCTCTAAGCAAGAAAATGTGGGTTCTGATGAAATTTAAAATCCTGAAACTAGCACATTATGTTGCAGGAAATGCAATTATTTTTTTTAAATGGCACAAAGTGCAACTGAGGGGGAAGAGTTCACCAAAGTGAATTTAGAAAATGTTTCAGAAGTGAATCTTCCTACCCAAAGGCCAAAGGAAAAGCAGATGAGTCAAACGGGAACATTTGGTGATTGAGACAGTTATTTGTTACACAGGTCTGATGAGTGAAAAGTCATTTTACAAAATTCAAGAAAATGAACTGCTCTATCAGTGGATCAAGGAGAAAATAAAATGAAAAGCTTTCTTTGAAGTTTTTGAGACTTGACTGCTTTTGTGTTTGAAGCTGAGAAGGCTGCCTGTAGGCTGGGCTAGAGTTCAGTGTCACTTATTAAAGGAACTACTGTGTTTTGTGGAGGATGCTTCAGCAACTCTAATTATGGCAAAGGATCTGTTCTCCCCAGAAAGAGGAGTCTGACTCCAACTGCACTTCTCACTGTCTGAGAATGACCATTCAGCATGATTAACAGTTCTCTAAGAGTTCCCTTCAGAAAAAAATTCCGTGGGATAAGTATTTGACATTAAGATTCACAGCTTTTGACTCCTGCAGCTATTTGCCATGTGCTTGATTTTTATATGGTAAATTACTCACAATAATAACTCAGGATTATGTAAATTTAACCACACATGTGAAATATATACCAGTAGTTTCAGAACCAGGATCAAGTCCAGGATCAAAGGTGTGCAGTTGCTGTCTCCCATGGAAAGGGCATGAACCAGAATGTTTCAGGATGAAAGTAAAACATGCATTACCTTCACTCAACTCCAACTTCTGCAAAGCATAAGATCTTTGGTAGATCACTAGCTGCTAGAAAGGTGACTTTAATTTCATTCTGTTGGTCATATCAGTACATCCTAATCTTAATCTATATCTGTATCTTAATCACTGTGCTGTAATCAGGTCATGTCTTTTTAGTGTTCTTCAAAATTACTAATTGTCCTTCATAATCAGGCTGCTGTGCTAATACTAAAGTTTCTTCTACAAGTTTCTTTTGTTTGTGTAGGAAGAAGGAAAGAAAGATTTTGCTTCTAAGTTCAAGACACTATAAAATCATTGTAACTTATTTCTAAATCATATACACTCAGATTGTTTCATAAATTGTTTTTTTAAAGCCAAAAAATAGAGGCAAAAATAAAGGAGTGGCAGGGTAAAAGTCAGATGATGCAATATGGTCTTCATCATAAGAAATGCACAGTAAGAACTAGAAATTGTAGGATCATAGTTACAAATAAATTTTGTCTTTTGGTCTTAGGCACTGTTAGTATTATTTTTTCCATATATAAACTACACTGCTTACTTTTGAATGGTTTTATTTATAGCAAACCTTCATAGCAACCTACATCTCTCTGGTCTTCCTTTGCTCTCGGTGGTCTTTGTATTTGGCAACTACTTTTGTCTACCTCACATGAAGGAATAAAGTCAAATTGTTCTGTGGCACAAATTCACAGCTGTCATTTTGCATTTTGCATTTGCATAGTGCTGAAGTGCTATTTCCTTTACAGGAAATAGCCTATATATATGCATGTGTTTATATGTTAAAAATGTATATGAGAGCTCTAACCACTTGGAATGTAATGCTGAGCAGCAATTCTATTGGAGAGAAACCACAAACAGTGAGGAACCCAGTAATTATCATAAATCAGCATTAAAAAATCACACACTTATTAAAAATTAATTTTATAATGCCACTTCTAAACAGCAAGGCTTTAACTCTATTATTTAAAACTTTGTTGAAATTGTTAAAATACAGCAAGCAGTGTAACTTGGTGACATCAAATAAAGTCTTTTCAATGTAAATCAAGAACATTTTGTGAGCTGGTTCTCTTGCTGGCTACTCAACTACCTCAACTACTTGTGAAAACCTACAGCGTGACACCAGAAAAGGGAAACAGTAAAATGCAGTAAAAACCTATAATTTATGGCATATCTCAAATTTCCTGAGGAACTCAGGCTAAGAGCAATCCAGTTTTTATCTCTGGAAGAGTAAGAGCAAACTGCTGATCCACAGGCTGGAAGCTCTCCATTTCTAGTAGAGTGCTCAGCAAGGCAGTCATGAATTGACATTCTGTTTCCTTCTTGTAACAAGAGGGAAATAGACTACAAAATTCATGGAATAAAATACAAAATAATGTGAAATTGAGAAATAAATCCCTGGACAATTATATGGAAATGAGTATCATGAAAATGAGGATATTTCTCTTTGCCCCAAATCCCTATTTACTTTTTCAGGTGAAAAAACTGTGAGTTAGTGAAAAGCTCTGTGTGTTTATCAAAAAATATTAAGCAGTAACTTTGTACTCCCCCATTACATGCCTGGCTGGAATGGAGAATTAGTGATACCCTTTTCCACTTTGGTAGGAATGTAAACAACTTCACAACAGATGTTCTTTATAAGGACAAAGGCTGCTATTTGCATTGTGATATCTCTGTTTGAGTCTTACATCCAAGATTTTGTTTAATTCCATCTGGAAAGGCTTCACTGGATCCCTTCAGCTTACTAAAGCAAAGATTATTCCTTTATGGGTTTAAATCTAAGTTTTCTATTCTCTTTGGTCAGAGAACACACCACCTGCTTACTTTGCTGATTGGTAGCAGTGCTGTTATATAGGGATCCACATTGTTCCTCTGCTGTGGTTTAGAGTCTTAAATACATTTCAGTTGTTTCTTTTACTGGGTCAGGGAGTCTATCCTAAAACTTTTATACTCTACTATTCTGTCATACTCTGCTATTTGGATAAGCAACAAATGAGGCTCTCATTTTGAAACATGTATCAGAGCTTTTATTTACCTTGGCATAAGGGTAGTAACTTTCCTAATGAAGAAAAAAAATTTTCAGATCTGGAGTCCATAACACAGTATAAAACACAGCCTTGAATTTGCATTTTCATAGTTAATTTTCTTAATTCTTTATATGGGAGATTTTAGTTTGCTTTACATCAATACTGGTTACCCCTAATTTGGCACTCAATGGAAGCTACAACAGAAACAGTGAATAAATACTTCTTACATTGTAATTGTTTGTGTCTTCCATATATAAAAGAGGGTTTTTTTTTAATTTGATATTAACAGAATGTAAATAAATTATCCATTATGTTGTAACATCCTGTAAGAAGATGGGTGGCAGCATTAAATCCTCTGAGAAAAGGGCTATTAAAGAAACACTTTGAGGATTGAGACCTTCATGTAAGAAAGTAATCTTGGGTTGAAATGCATTCTGTTGAAAAGACTCTGTTTTAACTGATTAATTACAGTTTGTTTCCTATAAGCATATAATGCCAGTATGCCAACTGGTTTGTGTCATATAAATTTTACCTTAATCCTAGAAAAATATTAATAA
The DNA here is from genome assembly GCF_000277835.1 of Geospiza fortis. NCBI lineage: Eukaryota > Metazoa > Chordata > Aves > Passeriformes > Thraupidae > Geospiza > Geospiza fortis. The sequence continues at coordinate 822,670 of NW_005054495.1, read as the reverse complement.
ACATCAACGCAGAAAGTAACAGTTTTATAGTTAATTAATCAAAGAAATTTTTTTTCTATTTCAGTCAGTTCTCAGAAGTTCACATATAATCCTGCTAAATTATCAGGTGAGCAGCTGTCATTATTTCTTCTAATATATTTCAGATTAAAAAAAAATAGTTCTTAAAGCTCTACTGCTACTTGATGCTGCACTTGTGGGAAAAAGAGTATGTGCAGATGACTGAAATGAAATGGCTTTATTGTCTTTTTTCATAACAGGAGTGTTATTTAGTACAAAGTTAGATAACTTTTCTCCTTCCACTGTATGCATTAAAACCAAATCAATTTCTTGCACAATGAGAATAACTCTCATGAGAAACCAAGAGTTGTCCATTACACTTCTAGGCTTCCCTGCTAATAGTTTTTTCATAAGATGAATTTTGTGGTTCCATCTGTGTTCCTTCTTAAACACATGACAACTTCCTTAGACATTCAAAAGCATTGGATACATGCCCATGGGCTGAACTAGGCAGCAGCAGAAATTATTATTGCAAATGCCCAGACCAAGAAAGTTTGAGGAAGGGTTGTCTCAGTTTGACTAAAACATAGACCCTGGATCTGGAAACTTGCTGCATGGAAACTGCATGGTCTCATAAAACCTCTTATCAAAATAGGGGCAGGTGGTATTTTTTAGTGACAAACTGTTTTCTAAGTTTCAATTCTAATCATTTATTTTGGGAAAAAAAAAAAAAAAGTTATTGTCCCTACTGCCTCAAAATATCTTGAGCAGTTTTCAGAATACTTCTTTCCTTGAGGTTACTGTGGAGAATGTATATTCTACCTGCAGGTTTTACAAGCTGCTTTGTAAAATGCAGTGTTATAACTGTATCTCTATAAAACTGGGCCCTCTTCATTCTGCACAGCTCTTTGCAGGCAGAGGTACATATTTAATAAAGACTTAACAATGATAAATAATACTACATAAACTTTACTGCCTATTGATCCCGGTGTTATGTTGTAATTTCATCTTTTTTAAAGGTGGCATAAAAAAAGAGAACCTAGAGTTAGGTTTCTATCCCTTCCATATTCCTTCCCATTGATGCTTCTGGAAGATTAGCTACCTTTAATCCTGAAATTTTCAAAGGCTCCATGGCACACATCTGCATACATCTGCCAGGACTCAGAGCATAGGCAGGATAATAAAAGCATTCCATTCAAGTAGAGTAGAATGTCACAGCTGCAGTAAGCATGTATTATCAATTGTGCCACATTCATAAATTAATAATTTGCATTGTATTACAGTCACTTCTTTCCAGAAGCATTAAACACATCTACTCACAGATTGTGTGAAAAGTATATAAATAATTCTGCTGGGTTTGTCTTTTTTACAGCTTGCCTTTTGAGAAAGAAGATAACAGAAGGAAAGTGAATTGGAAAAAGTGGCAAAAATGTTACTCCTTTAAAAATAATTACTCTTTCCTCATTTTGAAAAATAAATCAGAATATTTTAAATATCTGCACTAATTCGGTTCTTTGAATACAAAATTCATATCCATAGTTGACACAACAGAGTTTATAAAAATGAATAACACACAGTGCTTTCATATGTGTTTTCATGCATGTTTTGGCCTATTCCTCTTTCTTTGAAAATAACTATCATATTGAGGCTAGTTGATGGTGTGTTTAACCTTGCTCTTCCACTGCTAAAATAAATAAACAAACGTGTCCTAAATGCCAATTTCAAAGCCGCTGTTGTTGGTTGTGAATGCTGTTAGATCTCCCAGTGATGAAAAAAAAAGAAGAAAAGAAAAAAGGTGGTTAAGATACACAGAACAACAGAAGTTTTCCCAAACGAGCTATCAGCTGAACACAGCCCATTTACTGCCCAAAAATTGAGAGGGTTAAACAATGCCCATTTCAGGGCATTGGAAGAATCCTGTAATGCTGATTTGCACTGAATGCATTTATGCATTTGTAGGGATTTTATGTGTATCTGTTCAATTCAGGGCTATCTCAATACAACTAAAGACTAATAATGTTATTCCCTGTATTTATAAAAAGATAAAGAGGTGGTCAAAGAAGATGCAGGTGTGATGGTTTGACCTCAACACCAAGCAAGGTCTTACAGTAGATTTTGAATGAAAAAAAAATTATCAAGAACCTAGAAGTAAATGGAAAGTGGGAAAAACTACAACATGATTTTATCAAGGAAGGATTGTATCAGACTAACTTAATATCTTTATTTGATAAGATAATTGTCCCAGAGAAGAGTAATGCAGCAGACCTAATCTACCTTGATCGAAATAAGGCATTATATTGTTTGGTGTAGGAAGTTACTGAGGGTGGAAAAGATGAGCTCTAATGCAGGCACTGAAGGTGGAAGAGGAACTGAGTGAAGGGTTACATTAAAATGTGGTTCTGTTAAAAATAAAATTATCAAAATGAAAGGAGTTTACTAGTAGAATTCCTCTGGGATTGATCTTGGCACTGATTTACGTAGTATTGTTGAACTTGGTGAAGGAAGGAGAATGGGTATGGCATTCAGAGATGACACAAAATTGGAATGACTAGTGTATCAGAAAAAAATAAGTGACCTCATGGACTGACAAAATGGAAATCTAATAGTACAGAAACTAGAGGGAGGTGCTTGGGAATTAATGTCATGTTCTTCTAGTATAACCTGGTGTCTTGATAATTGGTGTCAATAGTGAGGGGAAGAGGTTTAATGCATTAATCAGCTGTGGTGTGACCACGAGCCATTGTTATGTCGAGGCCATGCAGCAGTTTCAGGGTATATTGGATGAAGAATCTTCAGTGAAGGCTGTTAACAAAGTGTTAATTTTGCTTTACAAGGCACTGGTAAGACAACTCAGAATATTGTTTACAGTTCTCATGACCCACATTGATGCACAGCAGGTGCAGAGTGGGCTGGTTTGGGGAAAGCAGTACCTGTTTTTGCAGCTGAGATGGAAATAGCTTATCTGGCAAAACAAAGCTTGAAAGGGCATATGGTTTTCTTTATAAGTATGTGTGGGGGTAGATGTGAGGCAAGACGACTTTTGTGTTAAAGGATAACACTATTTCAAGATCAGATACTTACAAACAATTATGAATAAATGAGAAATTTAAAAGAAGGTTCTTGGCAATCTGTGCAAAGCTCTGGAACTGCTTACAGACAAGGTCACGGAGGCAGGGACTTGAACTACTTCCAGATGGAAATTTATAAATTAATAAAGGGTATGTGTGACATGGCGAAGAGATCATGTGTCAGAATATAAAGTTTGGGATATAAAACTTTGGATACCTACTGACATTGCCAGGGAAGTTTAATTGCAAACTTGTGTACTTTCTTCACACAGTCCCTAAAAAGAAATGTTTCTAACTGGTCCACATGCAGCCCTTCTATTCTGCATTCCCCAGGACTTTTATGTTCTTTCTTGGTGCAAAGTATAGGAGAAAGGGACTGCCCTTTCTTAAATGGTAAGATTAGAAGCAGGCAAAAATAGAGCAATTTTTTTAGGATGTCAGGTGTTAACTGGATTTAACCTACCTATATAATCAGGATCAAAGTGATCACCTGATTGAGATTAGGAAGTATTTATTCTCCAAATCATAGTGGTTGGGGTTATGGAGGGTATTTTATTCCTCTCTAAAATAAACTGTCTAAAAAGGCATAAAAACCACTGCCTGGAAATAAATACTTGGAAATTAGTAGTGCTTTATCTCATTAAATGAGTAGGGGCCCTACAGCAATTAGGCTCCTAACTCACCTTCATAGTTAAATGGATACAATCAGATGGGCTGTAAATGTACTGTATTTGTAATATGTAATTCTAAAGACTGTTCTTTATACAAATATGGGTTCTCAAACTGTAGGCCACATAGGACATAATTGTATAAAAAATCTACTGAGTAATTCAGTGTGAATTATCGACATCCATATCTATGCTTGTAGTGGCTGGGTTGACATCTTTCTTGCTTACTAATAAAAACAAGATACTTGGTTTATCTCCATACTGCTTCTTGGATTCTGAATAAGTGTACTTTGAAATAATGCAGTTCATTTTTCATAACCTTTACAGTGGTGTCAGTTCTGAGATGAGGTTTATCTCTTGCAATCTGGGAGGTTGAAGTTTAATAGGGTTTTTTTTTTTGCTTTTTTTTTAAAGCACAGGTTACTAAATGACAGTGTAATCTACTGCTACTCAGTCTTTCCTTCTCATATTTCTTGTCAAAGAAAATATCAGATTCATAAGTCAGGTCAAATCAAGTCTGTATCCGGTTTTTTGTGTCTTGTTTTGGTAAATGATCTTTTAAGATAAATTATAAAAATCTTATAAAGGCATTATAAATATTAATATTATATATAAATATTCACTGGAAGGTAAGTTATCCTTAACTCACCTTACCTTAGGCCTGAGACACCAATAGAAAATTCATGTCACTAAACCTGCCAGTCCTCCAAAATCCTCTTGTGTAATTTTCTGTGAATTAAACAAACGCTCAGTTGTCTGCTAGTGATGTAAACTGCAAAATCACCAAATTAGTTTTCCTTTGTTCTTCATACTGTTGTCTCTGAGGAGCCCAGAGTTACAAGCCACGGAACCTTGTAAGAAATAGTTGGCAAATGCCTGGAATAGAGAACTTTCCAAATTCAACCCCTCATACACGGAGAATGGTTTCTCCCACGCTTCTCAGTCCCTTTTGAGTGCCATCTGGAGCAGCAGTAAAATAAAACTAAACTCTTTTCATTATCATCTTTGATACATAAATCCAGTTGAAATTAGCTTTCCCCCCCACCAATAAATTGTGTGATTAAATTTAAGCTGAAAACTTTTGTTGAGTCATTGTTGTGGTTTAACCCTGGCCAGCAACTAAGCACCACACAGCTGCTTCCTCAGACCTCCTGTCCCAGTGGGATGAGAGAACTGGAAAGGTAAAAGTCAGAAAAGTGTGGGTTGAGAAAAGAACAGTTTAAAAACTAAAATCAGAATAATAAATTGGAATGAAAAGGAATATAATAAAATAACTAACCACCCCAAAAAATACGTGACGCAAATGAAAAACTGTTGCTTGCCAAAGACAGAATTCTGCCCACCCTGTTCCTCAGCAGCAGTGCCCAGCCAGCTATCCCCCAAATTTATATGCTGAGCATGATGAGCCATGGTATAGAATATCCTTGTGGTCAGTTGGGGTCAGCTGTACTGGCTCTGACCCCTCCCAGCTTCTTGTGCACCCCCAGCCTCCTCGCTGATGGGGTAGAGAAAAAAATTCCTTGTCTGGTATAAGCACTGTTCAGCAACAACTAAACATCAGTGTGCTATAAATGTTACTCTCATCCTAAATCCAAACTCAGCACTATAACAGCTACTAACTCTACATGGCCAAAACCAGGACGGTCATTTTAAGTTGGCTTGTTTTAAGTTTTGGTCAGAAACACAGGATATTTGAAGGTGATTTCATTTTAAGCATTTTAGATACCATAACACTCCACTCCTACATGCCCTAACTATTGTTGCCAAAGTTATTGTCATCAAACATTTATTCTCCTTTTATTCCATAGGTAAACTGTGATACAAACATCAGTGCTTTCAAGCCTTAGTTTCCTGATATCAACAAAGTCCTCCTAAGCAGACCTCAACCTCTGTTGGCAGGAATTCACTCACCTTCGTGAGATTTTACTTGTGTGCTGCACCAGTGTCCCAGATCACCTCAGATGGAGCAGCAAAGTGTTTGGTCATCTCCCTTTCAAAGAAACCTGAGTGGGGCTGAATTTGTAAGTCCACCCACAAGATGGAAAGGAAACTCTACTATGCCTAACTCCAAGGAGTCAGCACAGTATTTCACTGCTCACTGTAATTACAAGATACTGGGTTCCTCTGCAAAAGTGTTGGATTGACACCTTGAAATATGATAAGAATATGGTGATTTGGGTTGAGGAAGAGGGTATCCCATGGGATAAAAGGAGTTTTAAATTTTTTTTTCACTTTTAGCAAAGATCTAAACCTCAATTTTAAATTAATATTGACTGAGCAGTCAGTAAATTTTCAGCTTTTCTTCAATACAGTGTCTCTGTGCTGAAGTGAGCTATTTTAAATATCTGAAAAAGTATTGCTTAATGCCTGCAAGCACTGTCAAAAATCAATAATTTTGAAATTTGTACTATTTGTACTTTAGCATTGGCATATCACTTTAACTCAGTCTGTTTACAGTAGATTAAAAGTGGGTATGGACAAGTGTCAAAAAGCACATAAACATGTTGAATTCTTTTTAATTATAGAAAGACTATAATTTTGATATTTGAAATATTAACTGGATCTTTATTGAATCTCTGCAAAAAATGGGCAAATTCAAAAATCACAGGAAATAGCATGCCTTTGATGATGACATGGAACTTGTAGATAGTGACAACTATTATCTCAATTTTTTTTTTACCATATTGAAAATATTTTAAGAATAAGAAGAATTAAAGAAAAAAATCTGACTAGCTCCAGTCATAAAGGTAATAATGTAATCAAATTCAGAAACCATGATATTAATCTCAATTGCTTTGGATTTTTGCAATTCTGTGAACATCATGCTTACATTTCATACTGGCAAGGTGCCATCATTGTACATGTTTAAACAAGTTTGCATTATTTTGTTATAAATAGTGTTCTACTGAATAATTAAACAAGTCAGAAACTTGGAGGGGTCATACTGTGAGCATATAGGTAATTTGTTATAGCTTTAAATTTACTATAAAGTATTTACATTTTATCTTAACATTTTGTCTGCAAATAGTTTTTCTTCTTTCATAAATTAATAACTCAGAAATTCCTGTGAAAATGAGTTCATCAGAAACTTATTTCTTTTCCTTACTTGGGGCTGAAGATTCCTAGTCTTTTTGCCATTTATAAAGTAAGTTACACATCTCAACTGCTCATGTCTGCAGCCATTGCTGAGTTCACAAGTATGGCTTTTAGAAATGTTTCTCAGGGATGGATTTGGCATGGAGTAATGGTAATTCCATATCCATATCCCTCACAGAGGGACAGACAGAGTGTGGAATCCTTCACATGTGGATACTTTTACTGCTGAGTTAGGATACACTTTATTCTGGGATATTCAGAATACATGCAAATGACTTTCAGGACCAAATTTAAAAGTCTGCATAGTTGTTTTTCACATGAATTATGCCTGCCATTGAAACTGCAGGACAGATGCAGACATGCAAAAAAGCTTCCTTTGCTGGTGTTCCCAGCAGGTAACTCCATCCATCTAAAACAAGTGCTGTAGATTTAACTGTGCATCACATGATTAAACCGGGGAAACTCCCTGAACAGACAAGCTGTATTGATGCAATGAGTGCTCACAGAAAAGGGAAGAAACTGCAAACACCATCAGTTGGGACTCTGGCTTTCAGTCTGTCATGTTCACTGCTTTGGTGTGTGCACTGCTCCCTCAGAATTCTGCAGCAGTAGCAGAGAAGCCAAGTAATGGGATTATGGGATATTTTATTAGAACTAACAGGTCTTGATTTTCAACACTGTTTCTATCTGATAATCAATTGGATTGAAGGAGAATTATCTCATTATAAGGTTCTTCCTAAACTATATTAAAACCAAAAAAATGTTAATTAAGGATATGTTCCTGGTTCAAGTAATATTGCCTTTTCATGCCATACTTATTCAATACCTTTTATGATTAAACCTCTAAGTTCAAATTCTGATCTGTTTTTTCATTTTTTTCTGAAGTTTTTGCAGCTATTCTTAAAATTGAGTAAACAAGCCAACAAATACCTCTTCCCATCCACCCCAAATAAAAAAAAAAATCCACCACAAGCCAAACCCAAAAAGCAACTTATAAAAACACACAACCCCTCCTTAAATCCCACCAAGGCACAAACTCCCCCACCTTCCCCACAAGAAAAACCCCTCAAAGCATCCAATAAACGCCCCAATACTGCTGCACCTGTAAAGGTAGAGATACTGTGACATGCAGCTGATTGCAGGTATCTGAGAATAGTCAGTTTTGGTTTCTCAGTAAAATTCTCATGGCATTCACAACACTAGTTTCTTCCACTTCCATTTTTCCTTGATATCCTTTCACCTTCAATATAAATATCTTGTGACTTTTTGTCCCCAGAATTTCTTACCTCAGAGGAAGACTGATGAAACAGAGATTACAGAAATTAACACTGACAGAGTCACTAACCTTTAGAGAAACTTCCAATAAAATTACAGTTTTGGTGATACTATCACGAGAAAAATTTATTTCACTCGTCAGGGCTATTCTAGCAAATGTACAGAAAATACAGCTTTGACAATCCAAGATGATAATTTTGCCTTTGGTCACTAAATTCTAAAATGG
>NW_005054495.1:809050-814296 GCF_000277835.1 Geospiza fortis | reverse complement strand
AGATTTGGTTCCACAATTTCGAAGAAGATATGTACAGTAAGTGAAAGCAAAATGTTCCTCTCTGATTTAACTTGCTTTGCTCTGTTAGTGTGTGTGTATCCGGTGTAGCATGAACAGTGAAAGCTGAATACCCACCACTAGAGCTGTGCATGTTTGAACAGAAAATCTCACCATGCTTACACACCATTCTACACACAGACTTTTCACCACTTTCAATTAAAAATGGGAGGGAAATGAATGCACATGTAAGTGAAGCAGTATGCAACTACAAGATATCAACATTCTGATTTTAACATGGATTTTCTCAGATCAAGAGTCTGATTTCAATGATCTGAAATGCTCATGTAGTTATGTTTTTAAAGCAGGGTGGATGATATATTCTTACAATTAACAATTAGAATAAGTAATTTCCTAGCTCTGTTTTTTTCTGCAAAAACCATGAGATAGATTCATTAATGTAAATATATTTTATGTAGTATAAGGTAGGGTTACCTGTCCTGTGGTTCTGGATTGAATGGATTACACAAGCCCAAGCCGTGGTAATCACTGAAATTTTAAAGACAAAAGGAAGGTTCCAAGTTAGCAAACCAAACTGTGGCCTTGGTTGAATCACATTGGTTGTTAATGTCCAGGGGATGCTAAAGGTTGATGCTGCTGATGCATTTCACAGAATCACATAGAATATTCTGAGTTGGAAGGGATGAGCAGGATCACTGAGTCAGCTTTTAAATGAATGGTCCATATGAGATCAAGCCCACAACTCTGGCCTTATAAGCACTGTGCTCTGACCAACTGATCTGGAAGCTGAAGTTTCAAATGATGCTGTTGTAGCATCTGAATTGTATTGCTCTAGATTCCCTGGGCACCTGAATTACTACTACTTAACAGATGATACTGAATTTTTTGGTCATATTTTATGCTTTTACTTAATGCTCCACATCGAGTCTCTGCGCGGCTGGATCCTCCTGTGCCATGGAATTCTGTGCCTTGTTTCCTGCGGAGGCAGGAATCCCTGCCCACACCAGCCTGCACTGTCCCCACTAGCGGCTAGGGGGCGGTGTTACCCCATTTTTACAGCAAAAAAGCCCAAATCCAAGGATCCAGGGATGGCTTTTCCTAACAAACCTTTTCTTAACAGTTTGGGAAAATATCAGAGCCTATGCCTTTAGATCACCACTTAAAGTTAAACGGAATCATTTCTATAAGATACCTTCACAAATAGCTGCAGTTCCATCAGCACTTTCATGTTTTCAGGGGTAACCAGTATGTTGTGTTTCTTAACTGCAAACTCTGACTTGCATTGTACTCTTTTGGTGTTTCTGTATCTATTCTACTGAATTTTATAGCTTTATTTTTCTTCCTTTCGTTTCTTCTTTTGTTTTTTTCCTCCTTCCGGGTGGCTTGACAGTATATCAGCACAACTTCTGGTGAGAACAGGGACACAAGAGTTTAGGGAAAACTTCCTGGTCAAGAAGAGCTGTGGGAATTCACTACCAGGTCTGATTAAAGCCCAGATGGGGGATGGCAGAAACCTTGACTTTCTTTTCTTATACTTTTGCATCAATTAAGTCACTTAGTAATCTGGATTGCACCTCCACGTGTTTTTTATTTGACAGCTGTGTGAATGCTCATTGCTTAATTTGCTTTTGTTTTATGGGTTTTTTTTCTGATACTTACTGAAAGCTCTAAACCCAAATAAATGACAGGTTCAGTAAAAACTCAATCTTGCTTTTGTGCTGCAAAAGCCCATTCAAGGTTTCATAAGCCCCTCAAAATTGATTTTTGGAGCGCTGTTATTTAATCTGCCCTTTACAAAACTTTAATGCCTTGAGCAAATCCTTCTTGCCTTATTCCCACCAAAAGGCACTTTGACTTCATGGTAAGCAGATAAATGTAAGACAAAAAATGCAGTTCAGACCGTTCCCCCAGTCCCTAGTAATTCTCTAACTTCTCTATTCTCCCTTTCTCATTATTGAAGAAAGCCTCCTGTGTAAACACTACTTTTTGTTCTCCCACAGCACAGAGACTTTTTCCCATCACTAGCTTGCTCTCCCCCACCTGCTAGATCTGACTCATTAGTTCAACTTTAGCTCTGCTTCACCTCTTCTCTCCCTTAAGAATCGTATTTAAAGTTCATGGCACTGTTCTTATTCTCAGCATACTTTCTCTTCACATACCTAGCGGCACTGCAGATAATTCTGTGTAATGTTCCCTGGGCTCAGTGGCTCCAACTCCAATATTTTCTTACAGGGTTCACTCTTTAAAAGGAGGTCTGTGGCAGAGGTGGCAAAGGGAATCTGCAGGCTAACCCTGGGCCAGGCAATGGATTGATTCAGCCTCCTTGTCAGCTTAGGGGTACATGGTCATCCACAGACCGACCCAACACAGTGCTCCAACACTGCAGCCTTTGCAGGTGGAACTGCCTGCAAAACCACATCCTCTGCCTTTGAGGGAGGCACTTCTGCATGGGACACCTCTGAAGAGTTTGCTGTCCTTGGTTTACATGCAGAGGAGGAGGCAGAAGGACATCAGCAGGACTGAATGCAGAAAAGTTCTGATTTTGCTGTGCATGCCTGGCCTCCAGGAACAGATGGCCTGGATGGATACAGGCTGCTCTCGCTTGGTGCTGTTTCTGCATTCAGAGCATTTGGGCCCAGGCTGCAAGGTGACAGGAAGCTTAAAACTGCCCAGTGTTAGGGGTTACACTTACTTCAACCTACTTAGAATGAGAAGGATTTGAAGCACTAATTTTACTGAAGTTTTAGTGTCAAATAACCCCACTATCCACATTTCTTTTGCCTTTTCTTTGTGGAAAGTTTCCAATGAAGTAGAACAGCTTCCAACTAGAAAGAAACCAGTAACTACAACTACATAAAGACTCAAGTACTGGCAGTTAATGCTGGCAGCAACTAGCTTGGAGTATTTGGTTCTGCCTTCCACATTATTTGTACTGTAATGGCCTTTAAACAATAATTCAGTGGTGATTGTGTCATCATCCTTCTTGTAATGAAGTGTTTATCCTTACCAGCTGCGCCTTATGTATGTTACATTATATTAATTGTTCCGAAACTTTTTTATAAAACTTGACCGGCAGAATATTTTAAAAAGCTTAAATATCTTTAAAATATTTGCATTAAGTACTTCTGTGTGGCTTACTCTTTTATTTTTCTTTTATCTGAAGAAACTCATGAGCTGAGTGATTGACAGATACAAATTGTAAGGCAGACCTTGGTTTGACTGAAATCAACAGCAAAACATTCAATGACTTAATTTTACCCCCAGGGCAAATAAAAGGCAGTTGGAAAACACTGTGCAAAGACCCAAAGGATTATGACTCTAGCCACAGAGTGGCTTATGGGGTTTTGTGTGCAACAAAAATTTATCAATAATTCCATATATGAAAGAGAAAAAGAAAAAAAAGGTAATTTCTGCTATGGAAAAATGTCCTTGTGGTTGGTAAGGAGCTGTCTTGCACCTACTATCCTGGTAAAGAGTGTGTAGCAGTTGGATATTCTGAGCAACTGTATGTAGCGTGGACTTTCTTCTTGGATCTTGACCTTCAAACATGGTTGCATTTAAAACTTTTTTCCTCGATTAAAACCTTTTAACCTTTTTTCACTTTGGGTGGTAGTTTTCCAGAGATGAGTCAAAATACTGGCAAGAGGAATGTTTAGATAGTATTCAGAATTTTTGGATGCGTGTTTTCCAGCTGTTTTGTTATTTCTGACCCGTCAGTGACATTTTATTCAACTTTTAACACTTAAAACGCGAGTTCAGTTTCACTGTAACAGAAACATCCCACAAAAGCTGTGTTTTATAACAGCAAAAGTAGTTATTAATGCAGAGATTTATAATGAGTTGCTTTTTTTAAATGCCAAATAACTTTTGTGTATGTATGTATGTGTGTTTGTATGTATTCAGGACATTAATGCATGAATGGTTTTGTAAAAAGTGGCCTGTATTTCAGTCTGGTTTTCAGTTGCTATCCTCTGCTGTGAATCTTGTAGCTATTCTTGACTTAGGCTTCTAAATGACAGGAGAATTATGCTACCTTTGTGTTAGATACACAGATAACTTCTATGGAGAGCTTATCGTGTGCCATAATGATGTCAAAATTACCAGTGAAGAAGTAATCATCTCTCTGTATCGCTCAGCTCAATTTCTATTGAAGTGTTTAGAAGACCAACTTGTTTCATTAAATACCAGCGATTTGAAAAGCTGAAGCTGTCTCCAATCGTCAATGCTATCACCAACTTAGCACCTTCTAATTACCCTGAAATACTCCAGAAATCTGGTCATTGTCTTTGTTCCTCCAATTACATCCTTGTATGTGCAGCAGATAATAGACTTCGTGACCATATAATAGTGTATGCCTCTTCACATTAAACAACCAAACCACAAAACTTGTGACTTAATCAGTTTCAAGTTGATATCACTATTACAATTTCACTGAGAGAACCAGTACTTTACATAGGTTTTTTGGGTTCTGTCGGATTTTGTTTATTTTTATTGTGGGTCATTGGGGCTCTTGTTTTTTTGTTTTTTTTTTTTTTTTTGGTATAATGCAAATCCATCTGTTTAGAAAAAGTGGCAAGAGAGGGGAAAAAAAAGCGAACAGCAAGGCAAACAAAAATAAGCCCTTTCCATTTGGGCTCTATGAATGTTGTACTCTCTGTATATCCTGGCATATGCTAGGCTTTTAAATAAGTGTTTTGAAGTACCTTTCAACAGTTTAGCTCCATCTGCCATCCAGTTTTTGCTATAAAAGTGGCCAGCCTGATCATCTCCCATCTCATGAGGCGACTCAAACTCCTTTAGGCAAAATTTATTGCAAGGAGAAGCAAATTCCTTGAGTCGAATGGGCCAAATAGCTTGTTGACAAAAGTGCCAAGGAACATATACGCTGACTTCTTTTAAAAATAGAAAAAAATAAACCCAAAACAACTTAACACATTTGGTTGCAGCCAGAACATAAAAACACCTGAATCAAATTTTCCGCACATGAAAATAAGGAGATCTGGAAGCTGAAGCTATTTTAGGCTAATTGCATTTTGTTGGGTTTCGGGGGAGTGGTACATAGTAGCAACTGTGGGAAAACCACTAAATAGTTCTCTGTTTGAACCATCTGTCACGAATATGGGACATATGTTCGCTTTGTTTATTCAGGAGCCAAGTGGAAGCCGATACACTGCGCTCGGCCCCGGCCGAGGGCCGGAGCGCACCGCGCACTGCAGGGATGCGGGGCC
>NW_005054495.1:806614-808486 GCF_000277835.1 Geospiza fortis | reverse complement strand
GTGCCCCGCTGCCGCTCGCTCGCTCGCTCACACACATCACACAGGCACACACACATAAACCGTGCGTGCGCCTCTCGCTCCCGCACTGGAGTCAGCGCTTGTGCCTGCAGGTTGCTCAGACCTGAAATCTAAGGGAAAAGCTCAACGTTTGCGTCGCTGCTCCTGCCGCCGGTGGTGGTAGCGGTGAAGAGGAGAGGGGGTTGTGGGTTTTTTTGCTTGGTGGCTTTTTTTTTCTTCCCCCTTGAATTCAATGGATCTGAACTTGGAGCCTTTAGACCTCGGCGGTATTGGAATATCTACATGCTGATCATCTTTGTTGTGACACATCAAGTCGTTTGGGGAAACCATCCGAAGACAGCAAGATGTTTCTCGTTCTCTTGTACTTCGCTTTGCCCTTAGTGGGTAAGTTGCTGGTGCCTGATTTCGGTCTGCACATCGCTTCATAAAGCAAGGCATAGGGTTTATGGGACCGGGAGCCTGATGGTTGTCAGTCTATTGTTTAGGCAGAACAGTGAAGTTTCCAGTAGTTTTAATGGCTCTGCCTCACATCAGTTAGCCCGGTCTGCGTTTAAAGCTCTGTAGGTTACAGACTTCGGTACTTGCCTGTTTAGCCTCTTGTTAAATTGGGTTCTCGCAAGTTACAGGGAAACTTTTCATTTAAATAAAATAAGGCTGCCAGGGGAGGGTGGGGGATGACAAGACCAGCTGAAGGATTACATCTTCACCTGAACCTGGCAGCCTGCCCGACTGGTAGTGGTTTGCAGCCCAAACTGGTTTCCTTTCCATAGGGGAGGTTTGCGTTTCCATCCGCATGTGTCTGAGGGAGCATGATGGGGGCACGATGGAGACGAGAGAGTTAATGCAATTTGCTTTGTTCTCCTGCTAAAGCATCATACGTGGAGAGAAGTGGGGAGGGGGGGAAGTAACAAATTCTACCTTTATGCATATAGAATAAGCAAAAATGTGCACAGCCTTTAAAAAGTGACTGACGCAAAGACAGGCTAATATCAATCAGTGAGGATACTTATCTCTCTGAGCGGGCTGTTCCTGGATGTAAGTGAAATTACAGCAAAGCTCTTGTGGAAAGTGAGGCTGAATATTTCACCCCTTAGTTAAACCCTGGAATGGAAAGCTGATTTGTTTCACCGAAGTGGACCTATGGAATAACAAATGTTTGTTTTATGAGGCACATTAATCCCTCCGGGTTTTCTTTCCTTTTCCTGTTTCCTCATAAATCAGCCATCAGGGTTAAAAAATACTATTTCCTTGGACTCCCCTGAAAGTGGATCTAAGCCCATGGAAACCCTGTGTGCTTTTTCCTAAGGCGTAGCATGAAGCCAGGAGGTTTTGCAAGGTGCTGCCCCCGGGGTTGCCCGCATGTGCAGTGTGAGGAGGTGCACCGTGCCTCCCAGGTGCTGCTCAGGATCTGGGGCTCCTGGCACTCTGCTCCCCCAAAGAGCGCGGGTTGGTTTGTGTCTCCTCTCCATAGATGTACTTTTGTCCGCAGAAGTGAGCGGGCTGCCTGGAGGGGACCGCCTGGACTGCGTGAAAGCCAGCGATCAGTGTCTGAAGGAGCAGAGCTGTAGTACTAAATTCAGGACACTGAGGCAGTGTGTAGCCGGCAAAGAGAGCAACTTCAGCCGGGCCACGGGCCTGGAGGCGAAGGACGAATGCAGAAGCGCCATGGAAGCTCTCAAGCAGAAATCCCTGTACAACTGCCGCTGCAAGAGGGGCATGAAGAAGGAGAAGAACTGCCTGCGCATTTACTGGAGCATGTACCAGAGCTTGCAGGGTACGTGGCGAACGCAGAACCCCCAGCGCAGGGTGCGGCTGCGGGGCCGTGCCCGCAGCTCTGGGGCCGTGCCCGCAGCT
>NW_005054495.1:754677-806602 GCF_000277835.1 Geospiza fortis | reverse complement strand
CTGCCAAAGCCACAGCCAGAGCTTCCTCCAGGCACCCAGCTGACCTTCCTAAACCGCAGCCAAAGCTAGGGGCACGAGCATCACAAAAACAGTCATTTGGAGGCATTCTCCTAATAATGTTAAAACTCCTTAATTAGGACTCACCTAACAAGATACTGGAACTAGTTGCTTAGCTTTTTTGCTGAAAGTTAAATATAATGTGAAGAGAAGATTGTTTTAAGTGAAAGTTTATGTTTTCTTGTATTTACTAGCAGTATTCCCTGGGCATGCTGAAGCAGAAAAAAACCCAAAGTTTATGGTTCCCACAGCATGTAGATGGGCCACTTAGAAAGAGATGCGACAGTGATTGACTCGGGACTGCTCTGTTATTTATATTCATAAGGCAAATTTCTCTTAGTCTACTGGGAACAGTCAGGTCCTCATATGAGACCCATCATTTTTAGTCCTGTCTTGCTGTGGCCCTGGAGTTGAAGGTGCAATCTCTCACTTCAGTGTGCTCCCCATTTAACTTTTTTTAAAGTTGCTTCTGCAAAAAGGGAAACAATCCCTTTCTGTTCATTTGTCCATGTATTTTAATAAGTGCATATGTACTTTTTTGCTAAAGGTAATAACAGACGTTTTCTACATCATAAAAAGTTTCTTTTCCAGCAGCATCTTGTCAGGAGTGTTTCATTCCAGAGATGCTAGCTTTTGGCTGTTAGCTGAGCTTCTCTGAAAAGAGCTCTGCTGTTATGGTGAATGAAGAGGAGCATCCTTGCTACAGCTTCTCTCCTGCTGGCATGAGATGGGACAGTCCCTGTGATGTCACAGGCTGTCTGCAAATTATGACCTTACCCAGGGAGGAGGGAGAGAAGATATCTAGTGACAGGGATAAACAATTAGCTTATTTCAGGTGTTTCTATAGGTAATTCTTTGAAAACAAGTGGCCATATAAACTTTTTAAAGGGATTAAAGGGAAGTACATTTCACTGTTATGGAGTAAAAATAAACAGAAAAATCTTATCCTGAATTCATGTGTAAGAAAAACATCCAAATATTCTTTGTCCTTAGGAAATGACTTGCTTGAAGATTCCCCTTATGAGCCAGTTAACAGCAGACTATCAGACATATTCAGGCTAGCACCAATGGTATCAGGTAAGCAGACTTAAAATTCTCTAACTGACACATGATTTTGTAATTGAATTATGGAACTTTCAAGCAGTACTCATAAATAAAAAGAAATTATAATGGCTTCCTGGATTTAGGAAGCTCATGATATAGTTGCACAAAAGAAAAGACTGATTGGTTTTGAAATGAAAGAATGCTTGGCAGGATGGCAATTTGTTTTCTTTTTGAGTCATTCTTGACAATAAATGCTAAATTTTCCTGTAGGTGGCAATCTGATTCCCTGCGTTCCCAATTTACAAATCAGTTCCTTTTTGGGAATTTGGTCAGTGCAAGTTACCTCCTATTGACATTACAGAAGATCAGAAGATAGATCTTTCAAATGCTTGCATAAGGGAATGCTTTATAGTTTCATACAGTTTCTTAAAAAGAAAATTCAGAATTAAAGCTTGTCTTCTTTTCTGGAACTGCTGCCTTTTTAAAGAGGCTATTCACAACTTGTTCCTTTTTCTGTTTGTTTTTTTTTGTTTTTTTTTTTTTTCCTTATGCTGTGTGGCTGCCTTTCAGAACTTTTTTGTGCTATATTGAATATGTTGCATGGGTATTAAACAATGGTGTTGGTTCTTTACCAGCCTAAGTTGTTCTCATGTGAGGTCACATTTACTGAAAACGTGTTTTTCTGGGGGCATTTACTGGAGTTACAGATTGGAATTTAATTTCTTTTTAGGAGCTTCAGAAAGTCTTTTTTGAGGATGCAGTCTGTACTCTGGATTTTTATTTGTTTAGCTCCATAAAACAAATCGAATGTGCACAGCTCAGTGTGTAAGTTGGACGGTGCTGAAGCTCCATTTAAATGACATGCTACGGATAAGCATTAGGAGATGCCTCTTTAAAAGAAAGGGGCAAAAAAGACCAAAGAGAGTGGCTTGACCAATTTTCAGATGTACTTACACTTTTGAGGTCCCATTAAAAGCCAGGGGTACTTAGGTTGTTAAGTATTTAATGGTACAGATTTTCAAAGGCATATAGACACATAAAATGTAGATAACTGCCCATTGGGATTTTCAAAAAGGACTAAGTGATTTAAATAGGCGTTAGATGCCCAGGCAGTTTTGAAAATTTTAAGAGCTTAATGCATCTTTAGGTATCTTAATGCCTTTGAAAATCGTCCCTTTAGTCACTTTTCAATATGTGACTTCAGATCCTTATCCCATACATCTTTTGAAAGCATTGTCCTATTTGGTGAGCAAGCCTGTTGGAGAAATGGTAGAGAGCAAAGATAAATCTCTGAAGAATCTTTATTTCTTTTATTTTTTTATTGCTTAAAACTCCAACTTAATATAAAACCAAGACAAAATCAGTGCAGAGGAGTTCCAGGATGTTTTCTTAAAGTTTATGATCAGCCTGCCTGGGGCCAGATTCTAACATATCTCGGCAGTTTTGTGATCTCCAGAGGAATACACTATCTGCATTCTGCCTTTCTGTTGTTTTGGGGTTTTTTTTAGGTTCCCTATTTACTTGCAGAATAATTACCTTAAAAACGTCATTTTCATGCACCTATTCAGAGCAACAATGAAGTAAGATACAGCTGCCAACAGATGATATCCATCCTACCACAGTTAGGACTCATCCCATGTTTTCAGTGCACCCCAAATTGCTGCTCCCTTGGTCAAAAGTTTCAGGTTTACAAAGATGGGAGGCCTAGGATTCATAGTAAGCAACAAACAAAAGTTGTCATCTAGAGGAAAAACGCCAGTATTTGAAAGTATTGTCAGCTGAAAGAAAAAGAGTAGCAAAAGCATTTTTCCTATTGTCATGGTTACTATTGCATGTTATATTCTTTAAAGCTCCTCAGCCTTACAGGTTTTTTGCAGAGCTCTGCAAATACAGCAGAACTTCATAAAATTTGATTAAAACAAACAAAACAATCCCTGTACAAGTGGTGTTGGCAGGGGTTTCATAACTGGTGTTCTGCTAATGTGGACATTGTGTTCATAGATGTTGCTGCCGTGTACTCTCCCATTAAAGTTAGTTTTGTGTAATTAGAAGCAGCAATTAACCCTTTCATACCACAAAATCCATTCTGTGGTTCTATATTATTACTTGGACTTGTATCAAGGGTGATGTCTGCCACCTTTTGTATTTATTTTTGTGGTAGTGTAGAAAATCACAATAGTTTTCTTTTGTTGTGTGTAAAAGGGGAAATCATTGGCTGAGACGACTGTTTTGTGTCAGATAAGTCTTTTAAGTAGTGTGCATAAGCCTGAAAAATGAAGGACAGTTTTTAAAACCAGTTAAAGTTGAAGTAATTCTGCTCTGATAGATGTTCAAAATTGCTTTGCCTATGGAGACAGGACGCCACATTCTCTTTATTTCAAGCGTCAATATGTGGGATTTAGGAGAAAAATCAGGAATATATGGCTAAACCTGTTACTAAGATTGAGTCTTCCTAGTTAAAAGACTGGGCTGTCTTGGTTTTTGTTTTGGGTTTGAAATTTTTTTTATAACTACTATGTCAGATGTGGTGCTTCTGCCTCAAGGGTGTGAATTTCTTCCTGTTAAGCAGTTCTTGAAATTACTGAAGACTTGTGTGTTAGTTTTGGAGGGTAACAGATTTGGGTTAGCTATTATGATGTAAAGATTTTGCTTAAACAGACATTTTTGCTTGAACCTTTGCAACTTTTGAGAGGTGAAAACATTTTGAGGCCATTGACTCCTGTCACAACTACAGTAAATGCAAAATCTGTTGATTGGATTTCAGAATTGAGTTTCACACTACATTAAGGAGTGATGCTTGAATTAGTAACTTCTAAAAGCTATCTGTGGCTTTTTATTACCTGGAGAACAGTTTGCCTCTTAAATTTGTGTTTGTACTTGACATTGAGCTTTGCAACTGGAAGATATGTTATTATTTTGGTATTAGCTGATACAGTATAGTGGTCAGCTTGTAAGAAAATATCTTGCATAAAAATGTAGCTATACATATCTGCAGAAATATTTAACAAAGTAATGTTTCTGAAATGTCTCATTCACTTCAGCAGAAAAGGGAGAGCCACTCCATCTGAATAAAATGCCTTAAGCCATGTCTGTGAAGTGGTGTAAATAGAATTCTTAGTGTTAAAAAGAGTTGGCTATTTAGATCAATGCATTTAGGGTGACAAAATCCTCTCCTCCCATAGATTCACTTCTGAGTTGCCTAGTTGTTCATAGGCTTATTATCCCATTGTTCAGCTTTGTGAATCTTCTTTCTTTTACATCCATTATGTTCAGAAATAATCTTAAAAGAACAGGCTGCATAAATCAGAGCATTTGTTAAAACACAAGAGTGTTTGCTGTTAATCTGGGAAGAATTGGTTGTTTACATGCTACTAGTTAAACCTTGTTTCTTGTTGCTAAAACACAGGACTGGTAGAAGTTAATTATTTTGCCATTATTTCTTCTTAGTGTAGTAAATTGTTTTTGCAAAGTTCCTTTTGCATCATTAGCAAATCAGAGAAAGAAAATGGCTCATCTGATGTTATGTCAAAGGGAGTGTTCTGGTTCTGCTGTTCTCATGAGGGGCTGCCTGATCTAAAAACTCTGGGAATCTTTTGTTATAGAAGGTATGTGGAAGCTTATATTTAGAAAAGGGTGTATTTTGTATTTATTATAGTAAACTTCTAAATTAAAACCAAGAATTCAGTAGACAGCGCAGTAGGTTGGGCTTCTTGCTGGAGCGTATCATTCCTTGTTAGAACTCAGCACATGAAGGTACCAGCTTTGGTTTGCCCACTGAATAAGCTGTAAGTGCAGACAGAAGCAGTTATGGTCAGTAAGGTGGCTTTTTGTTGCGTGGAAAAAGTCGAGACTAAAAAGTCAGCAGTGCTGGGATCTCAGGAGTGAGTGTGTGTGTGCTGGTGGCTGCTTCACTCTTTCTGTGGGATGCACAAGGATGGCTCTGCGTCTCCCTCTAGCATCTCTCCCTTGCTCAGAAGGAGAGTAGGTTGATCAATAGTTTCCCTAACTTCCTTTGAGTTTTTCAAAGTCTTTTAGGCATCTTGTATAATTTATTCACAAATCACTAAGTTGATTATGGGGAAAGAATGAATCCAGTGTGCAAAGTACTTTCTTGAGGATGAGACAGACTTTTCTAAGGGAATAATTCCCTCTCCCCAGCACAAAACCTGCTCTGGGTATTGATGGCACCTATTTGCCTCCTCCCCATTATATTTTTCTTCTCGGGGCTGGGGTAGGGACATCACTGACAATGAGCTGCTGGTGTTTCCTTGGAAGAGTTGCCATCAGCAAAGGTGGGGGAGGAAGGTTGGGGCTTTCCAATCTGAATCCCCACAATGCAGAGAAACAGAGCTTCCTTGTCTGTGCGCTTCTCCTTGTACCTTCTCATCCTGCTACTCTGTTGAATTAGAACAAGCTGTGTCATAGTGAATTAATATCCCCAAAACTTTCATTACCCCCAAAATTCTTTTAATTAAGAATGGTTTCCCTGTTCATTTTTGTAATTCTTGATGTGATGTAAGAGCTGTGTTCTGGGTAACAAGTCGCTGACACTTTAATTATTATTTACTTCTTTTTTTCCTGCCTGGTAAATGACTTTTCATTCGTAGAATCCATGTATGGCCTTTTTAATATTGTTTATCAAAGAGATAACTTAGAATGTCTCTGCTAGCCAAGAGAGTCACTGCTTTTTCCTTTTGGGGTTTGTGCCATGTGAATTAGTGGCTTCTCCCATGAATTAATACTGTATGACATCTCCAATTCCTGTTGCCTGAGGCCTCTAATCCTGTTTCTGTTCCTAAATCTGCATGTATTTCAAATGCCACGTATTTTTCTAATTTAACATTATGTCTTTTTAAGAAATTTCTGTAAGATTATATAAGATGCCACTTTTCTACAAAGGCAGTTTTAAAATATTTTTAATTAAAAATATTTTTAAAATGTTTATTCCTGTTGACTCTCTGCAATGCTTTCATTATCTCTTACCTCCTATATCATTGCTGCTTAGTTAAAAAGTTGAGATACCTCCTGTTAGTTACCTTGTGCATACACCCGAGTTCACAAACAATAAACCAGATCTTGTTAGGCTAACAGGAGTCTTGCAATCTGATTCTGTTCCCACTGAAGTAAACATAACCTATGAAAATTTTATTTCATTATGATGTATTCTGTTTCCTGTTGTATTTTTTTTTTGTTTTTGGTCTGGTTCTGGTTTTCTGATGTGAGGTCAAGCTCTCTGATAACAGAAAAGTAAAAACTTCTTATATTTAGCCTACATTGTTACACACATAACTGTATTTTAAAATAATAGCCCTTGAACCAATATTTAATACTGGTTTTACACAAAACCAGTGTGTCTATTTTTCCTCAGTGAGAATTTGTGTCCTGTTACAAGAAGACAAACTAAGAGACAAACCAGGCACCTATTTTAGCTGTGTTTAAGAGAACGAAAATAGTTTGACAAAAATAAATCTAAGCATGTACTATGTTTGTGTTGTTTGACATTTCTGAGTGCAGATTTTCTTTGCAGAGGCAACTAGGCTGAGTTCCAGGCAGATAACAAGTTATCAAGTGTTCAGAGATACCAGTTCCTGATTTCCACTTCTGCATTTTTATAATCAGATTGGACTTCACACGAAAGAAAATCACTTTGGTGACTGTGGGTTTGCAGGAGCTCTTCGAATATCCTGTTTTCTGCATTTCTTGAAGCTAGATCTGATTATGAGAGGGGAATTAAGTACCTTGCTGAAGTAACTGATTGGCTGGCCTATAAAGGCAGTGCCTTCACTCTTTACCTTCAGCAGGCCTTGAAAATAGGAATATGTAAATACTCTCAGTTTAGTCCATGTTGCTTTCCTTGGCAAGATTATTGGAACCTTTTTTGCTGATTTTTTTGAAGAGGTGTAAAACAGAAGATAAGGTCTTTGTTCCTTAAGTGTTTAAAATGCACAGCTTTGAGCAAGTGTATTGTTTCTGCTTGTCCTGTTAGTCTAGACAGGCTTTGACAAACTCTTTCAACATGGGACACAGGATGAAGTCCATTCCATGGAAGGAGGAAGTACCTGATTGAACACAAAGCATTTATGCATGAATATTCTGCCTCTCCTTTAATGCCAGGAGTAGTGAGAGGGAATAGTTAGAAGTCTTGAAGGAACCTTGGTGTTGGGCAGTATTTTCCTGAAGCCTCAAAGGGAAGTGTTTGGATATAGCTGGTTAAACAAGCATGGCCATTTGTTAATAAAGTACCTACTTCATTACCAAATAATGTATGATGCATGCAGTGAACTACATCTTTTCTAGAGTAACATCCTCAGAGAATGGAACTGCCATGCCTTAATCTGTATCTTTGCAGGAAAGCCTCAATTATGGTGTGGCAGGTCAGATATTAAATGAACATATATGTAGATAAATTTTTGGGCAGCAAACTGTGTATTCTTGCTTTCCATTTCAGGCCAGCTTTATGGTTTGCTTGAGTGGCACCTGAGTTTCTCTGAAAGAGGAGCAAAGGGCAGAGGAGCTGCCAGTGGTGTTGGTGGGATTATGAGGAGAGATCAGGTTGCTGAGGAGGGAAGCAGAGTCAGGTTATCTGTTGAGAGGGCAGCAGCACTCCAGGAGCGCAGTGAGCAGGAGCAGGCATGGGCTGCTGGGCGCCTCAGACACACAGAGCTGGCTGGGTTCCCTGTTCTGTCAGGTGCCTGCAGACTGCTGTGTCTCAGGGTGAGTGGTGGGACACCCTGAGCCAGCTGATGGAGCAGCTGCAGGTGTGCTGTGGTGAGAGTGAGCAGAAGCTGCTTGGTTCATGTGGTGACCACACTGTTGTCACTGGTTCAGTGATAAAGGTGGTGTGAGGGTGGAAGAGAGGACTGCACTGAGTGGGCAGATTTCTATGGCAGCCTTCCTTGCAGGGCTTCCAAAATGCCTTGTGTGAAAACAGTTTTCCCTGGTGAAACCAAAAGAACAGCATCCTGCAGCTTTCTGTCTCTTGATGGCACAGCAAGGTGCAGTTTACGGCAGGTGTTCTGCACACTGGCTCTTTACACTTGAAGCTATTTTTAAAACTTTTTTTTTAAAAACTCTATTTGTATTGGACTCTCACAGATATCTTTGACAGTCTTGGAGAAGTCAGTGCTTTCTGTCAAGGAGTTGACAGTATGTTAAAAATGCTAAGAGTAAAATGCTTGTGTGTGATGAAATAATGATTTCTGGATTGCAAGGCAGATACTTATTTATGATAAGTATCTAACATTTCTTATTTTAACTTGCACATTATATTGTTTTAACTTTAGAAAGGAATATGTTTACAGCTTTGATTTTTAGAAATGTGACTGGTTTAGTTCATGAAATGTAATTCTGTAATTTATGTTATTTTTGGTAGTATTTTTATATTCTTGCATTTTCCATGGATGAAACTAATGCAGCAATAATGCTGTCAGTATAGTTACAGCATTACCACAATTAAGTTATTTTTGGAACAGTTCTTTAGTTACTGTGATGCTTTGACTATTTTTCCAAGTGTCAGGCTATTGTCCTGTACAATCTGCACTCAGCTTGAAATTTAACATGAGAGAGGCATGACACAAAGTGTAATGGCATAGAGATAGCTCTTGCTGCATAGAAATTTGCAGAAATGATAGGCTGTAAAGAGACTTGAAGGTATCAAACAATTTGAATAGAAACCCATAAATAAAGATGAATTTCTGCATTCAGTGGTTATATGATTTTATCACTTTCTGATGTCCATAAAATTAGCATTTTGTCATGCAGCATTTTGTCATGCAGCTGATGAGGTTCAGAAGTGTCAAAAACTTCCATGCTCTTCCTTTTAAATTCTGCACCCTAAATTCAGTACTAAAGCTCTGCTCAGCAAACCCAGAAATGGCTGTTTCCGTTTTCCTCATCCGCTGGAGACATCACAAGGATTCTTCCTGCTCCCCATTCCCACAGCCTCCATCCCAGTGCAGGTGTTTTTTGGGTTTAGCCCTGGCAGTCAGGCTCATGTTGAGCACTGCTGCTGCCCTGAGCTGAGAACTCCAGCTCACTCCTGCCTTGATGTACCTTTTCCATGTACTGCCTTCCCTTCCTGGATTGTCGACTTTCCTCTCTTTGTAACTCCCCCACCAAATCCCCTCCAGCTGCAGGGGCTCCAGGGGTTTCTTTCTCTGTTACTGCAGCTCTGCTTTCCACTTTGCTGCTCCTCAGAAATCTGGCTGCACTTTTCCCCATCCCTTTTGTGACACGGTTGTCACCAAACAAGAGAGTTCCTCTGTCCCTTGCCTGGTGCTCAGCTCTGTCCCACATCTCTGCTCTGCAGCTGCCTGGGTGTTTCACCTGTGCTGAAGGACTCTGGGTCCCCACTCCCTCTTGGAATGGCTCAGAGCCAGAGCCACTCCTGCCTTGTCTGCTCAGGTCTAAAAATTATTATTTTTTTCATAAAATTTGTAAGAACTTCATATTCATTGCTCTGTCAGATTTGTTCAAGTATGTCCTATGGGTTAAGAAATCACTGGGAGCTGCAAGGTGTAGAGAAGATAGAGCCTGATATTTAATTTACTTAGATTTCCTTGAAAAATTATGATTAAAAAAAGGAAATACAGCTCCTGTCATATCCCTAAGCATTAGACTGTGACATATCTCATCTTATTCTGGTCTCATAAAACATCTAGTGTGTCATGCAAGTGATATAAATAAACATGCAGTGGACTTGAAACATACAGGCAATTAAGTACAGTTGATGGCAGTTGTGTGAGATAATTGAGCATCTCAGGATTCTCTGAATGGCAAATAACTCATCATTTAGGGTAGCTGGCATGCAGATTATTTATTCAGATTTAGAAATGAAACAGGAAAGAAAGGAACCATCCAAAAGCTGTTATATATGAACACATGTATTGCATTTGACTATCCGGATGATTCTGCATTGTGTTTACAAATGACACTGCACTTTGTAGAGTCATCTTCTTTTCCAGATGGAATATTTTTAGGATTAATGATTAAGTTTTGCTGATGTTTGTTGTCACAAGGCCATAAACAAAGTTAAGTAAGACAACACTAGCATTTGGTAGTAGCTCCAAAGAATTCTTGCCTCTTGCAAATAGAGTGGAATGTATTCTCCACAGCAGTGGCTTTGCATTAATGAATGCTTAAGCAGCAGATTAAAATTTCTGTATAAAAAAAATAGGTTAGGATTATATAATAACACAAGTCTGGGATATTAATAACAGTAAAGATGATTTTATTGAGCAGATTAGGTGCAATTAAATCTCAACTACAGAATATTTAAATACAATACCAGATCAAAAGTCAATCCCGGCAGCTTTACTTGCTCTCCTTCACACCTACAGGATCAGCACCTGACAGCAAAGTAAATTATAATTTTTATTGTTGTTCATTTTCTATTGCCACGGGAATGTACATCATGTTATCCATTAGGCCCCAGACAGGCATGTCTTTTCTCCACATACACAGTTATGAAACAAGACATGATTGAAGGCAGCAAGGTGTCAGCTGTATTTGAAATTCTATTAGAAATTGATGAATTTGCTTGTCAGATTTCTTTAAAGGATTGCATGGGTAAGAACTGCCTATAGTGTTCTCATAAAAAAAAAAGTCATGAAAATTACAGCTTTAAAATCAACCCATATAGACAGAGAAATGGTGTCAGTTCTTTTTCTTGTAATCTATTACTTAATTTTAATCTCCTAAACAGTGAAATAGAGACACAAACTTGCAGTGGTTGATAACACTCATGACCTGATGAAGTAAACTGATTTGATCCTCTGAGAGGTCAAACTGTGTGTGTTTCTAAGCAAACATTCCCCAAGGCTGCTGATGTGTGAGATGTCTCTTCCCTTTGCCAAACGTCCCACCTTTGCAAGAGAAAATTAAAGAAGACTTGCAAAGAAATGTGGTGTGTTAGTGTATAAATCTTGTCTATAAATTGCTGTGAGAATTGTTGAACACAGTGTTTAGTGATGTGTTTGGGTGTTTTTTTTTTAATTTTGCACATTTTAAAAATACCTAGACAGCTCTTTCTGGGTTGGGTAGAAAGTAAATTTATTAACTTTAGCTGTGTTAATGTTTAGAGAGAAAGGCATTCAAAGGTTTTTGAATTTGGTAAATAGAAATATTTGAATCTGACTTGAGGCTGCACTTAGTTTTTAAATACATTTCTGCTGTATAACTAAAAATATCTTATCTGCATGCCCTTGACCTTTTCTCTGAGAGCTGCGGGAAGACTCAAAAGCATAAATGAGAATAAATTTAGTATTTTCCTATTTGGAGAAAAACGCTGCCACATGCCTTAGCTCTCTGCAAGCTGGGGTTGTCAGGCCTACATGGCCAGTGTGGCAGAGCAGAGCAGGTAGCCCTGGAAAAGGAAAGTAGTTTGTTTTTCATTCCTTGCTCAGTTCTCCTCCTTGCAGGAGGTGCCAAGTACAAAAAGGATTTCTGTAGCTCAGTTCTCTCTCCCTGAACGTTGCCCTTTCTCCCCAGCTTGTTGTGTGTAGCTCCCCATGCAGCTGTGGAAGCCCTCTCAGTCATTTCCCTCTGTGTTTGAGCTGGTGGCTCACAGGTGAGGCTGTCAATATATTAAAGACATCCTTAATGGCATAACTACAAACAGTGAATAACTGTGATGCTTGAGCTTTATGTTTTTATTTATTTATTGAAAATGCGTTGGCACTTGGGTATCCCAGATGTCACAGGGGTATTTCTGAAAGCAGGTGGCTTCTTGTGGCACCACTGCAGGCAGCCACTCTGCACTGCTCTTACCTGCTTTAAATCACTCACTTAGCAGGGCAGAGGATGGGTGCACTTGTGGAGCTGTCACTTCTAGGCTTAGGTACTGCATTGCTGGGCAGTAATTACACACTCTGATAGTAGCTTTCATTTATGCTAATTGCAAGTAAGCTTATAAACCCCTCAGATTATTAAAAAGAGATCTATCTCCTTCCTGTGGCGTTAAGTCAAGGATTTAAATGTTGCAAACTTTTGGTCCTGCTTTAAGGAGGAAAATGTCACCAGAAGAATCTCCTCAATATCAACACTTTGTCAGGCTAAGAAAACAGGAAACCTGATTCTATTTTGCCTTTCAAAGTTGTGTTTGCAACATTGCAACTGTATATACTGATTTTAATAATTATTTTTAGTTAACTCAGTGTTTTAAATATGTATTTAATCCTACATAAACATAATAAAATTAAAATCATGCTTAAAAGGTAATCAATAAGTGACTATAGTTAGGACACTAACAGGAGGCAGGAGTAATTGATCTCAAATGTTTTCTCTAGAGCTGTTTCTGGTAAGATCTTCAGAAAAAAACCAATCACTGATTTCTGTAATGTGGGCAATATGCAATATCTTGTGTAGACTGTGAGGAGAAATGTAATTTACAAGTCACAGAATGAATTATTCTGTTGTAAAAAGAATAATGCAGAGCCAACAGTTAGCTTCCCTTGAGCAGTGATGCCTGCTAATTGAAGGACTGCATTGTAAGAGTCAACGTTCAGGCTTGTAGTATTCTCAAAGTGTCTAGTTCCTGTCTTCAGCCAGCCTGAGCAATGCAATAAGTAATTCTGGGCCTGCACTGTGGTAAGAAGAGCTGCTGCCCACTGCAGCTGTCAGAATGGGAGATGTGCAAAGTGCTTGTAGCAGATAGATGGCTCCTCTGGCTCCTGAGCAGGTTGTTCTTCTTCTCTGAAAAAGTGTCGCCAGTAGATTAGGGTGACAATTCATAATGTTCCTAAGCACAAATGCTCCATGTTGAACAAGATCACACTGTCAAGGAGCATGTCAGAGGGAATTAAGGTTTAGAATTTACCCTTCCTCGTGCCTTTCATAATTTTGAAGGTCTTTCTAATATTTGAAAAATGTTCAAACTCAGAAAACGTTGGTACTTACAAATCAGCTTTTCCCCAGATTGTAGCTGAGTGCAGTGGTCTAATTCTTGGTAATGACTTTCTGTTGTGTGAAATGATCCAATTGCAGCAAAGTATTTTAATAAAATTCCAGAAATGACTGTGCATATTTGGAATGATTTATTATACTACAACAGGAAAGCTAGAAAGGGTTTTTTTTAATGGTGTTAACTTCTCAGATGTGTACTATTAAGGTGCAATAAATGTATTATTTTGTTGATTTTTAAAGAGTGGTAAAAGTGCTAAAATACATCTCTAAATCACTCTACAGCTACTTTTAGAGACAAGGTTTTGGCTAGCTGCCCAAAATGCTGTACAAAGTGGTATTTGGGAGTAAGAAAAGGTTTCTTTGAGGTATTTTTACCACTGGGGGACTCCTGCTGTTCACATTTCTTCTGTATGGTTTGAAGCATCCCTGATTTGTCTGAAATGTTTGAGTTCACCTGAAAGGTGTGTGTATGGGGGGGGGGGGGGGGGTTTGTGCTGGTATTTGCTGTGGAAGATCATGCTCCTTTTAATTGTCAAAGGAAGTGTTTATCCATTTCACATGATAACACCCAGGTTGTTTCTCTTTGCATCCAGCAGCAGCATGAGAAGCTGTGAGGTTTGCAGAGAATGTGGCTGAGTTCATTCTTTTGACTGTTTTATCCTTAGTTGTTTTAAGACTTGAGTGAATAGGTGCTGACAGGACTCCAGGTTTTTTCATATTAAATGTAAAAGCAGAGCTAATGTGTATTTGGCAGACACAAGAACTTAGAGGTCAGGAGAGTTAAAGCTTTAGCTTTTTCTTTCCTGTACATTTCCTTTCTGATGCTGGCTTGAAATGGAGTTCAAACATTCCTTTTCCAGGATGTGGTATCACAGGATCTGCTGAGCTGGAAGGGACCCACAGGGATCATTGAGTCCAACTCCTGTCCCTGCACAGGACAAACCCAAGGATCTCACCATGTGCCCAGGAGTTCTGTCCAAATAATTCTCGCTCTGTCAGGCTTGGTGCTGTGGCCACTGCCCTGGGGAGCTGTTCCAGGGCCCAACCACCCTCTGGGGCAAGAACCTTTTTCCAATACCCCACCTAAATCTCCCCTGACACAACTTCAGGCCATTCTCATGAACCAGTGACCCTAATTTTAGCTCAGTGGGTCAGAGCGTGGTGTTAACAACACCAAAGGTTGTGGGTTTGATCTTTCTATGGGCCATTCACTTAAAAATTAGACTTGATGCTCTTAGGTCCCTTGCAACTCAGAATATTTTGTGAAATGCTGTACCAGTGACCAAGATCACCTTTACTGATGTAGTTAAAATCTGACTAATATGTGCATGACGGGGAAAGTTAAGGTAGAAACACATCTTGAATTCTGGCCCTTGCTGACTGGAAAGTTTCTTTGCATAAATTATTCAACAGCAGGTTTACTGACAGGAAGGTTAGGAGGCTCATTTGTGTAAACTTCCAGACATTTCCCCAGAAATAGCTCTTTTTCCATTGGAAAAAAAGCAGTTATCCTAATTTCCTGACTGTACTCTGTGTCAGTTGTTCTGCGAGACTGCATTTAATTCCTGTTAGAAGTTTTCAAAACCTTCACTGGTGGCAGTTTGTACTGTGCAGGAGATGTGTGAACATTTCTGTTCCCAGAGCTGGCCAGCAGTGTGCAATTTGGGAAGAGCCAAACCTTTCTGTTTGTAATTCAACATGGTGCCCTTAAACCATAGGTCAGCACATGTTTAAATGCACTACCATCATAAGGCCAAATATTGTCAAGGCAGTGTGTTGCTCTTTTAACCCATATCACAGTTAATAAACTGCTCCCAATCTTGCTTAATCCTGCTCCCGGTTCTTCTGTCTGGTTCTGTTGCCTCAGAGTGGAATCAGCTCAAGGACATGAATTGGAAAGGAACAAAAATGCATGAGTCCCATCTCACATCTGGCATTCAGAGGCCATTTATTTTATTAGAGTTAATAAAGTGAATTGTACTTCAGATAGACTGCCATGCCACAGTTTTATTTAATAAAACAAACATGGAAGAAGCAAGTTGGATTTGCTTCATAAGGAAAATCTGCCTTTTGTTGTTTAGAGGATGTATCCTGTGATGACTGTCATACAGCATTAATTTTTATGCTGTACTTAGAATTTAAATACCTGAATTTTTGGCAGTTCCTTTTCTGCACTGGTGACAAGTAAATGTTGAATAATCAATTGAAATACAATTTTAGAGAAGTAACATCTGGGGTGAAGCAGACAAGTAGAAGGAAGGAAGACAACATCTTGCATGTGAATAAAACTAAAATGTGTCAAACTCTGAACTGGAGAGCTTCAGGTAGTGTGAAATACATCTTCAAACAGAAAATCCTCTGTTTGTTTTCACTCTCCTTTCGTTTGTATCAAAAAGCTACTCCACTGAGTACCAAAACTTGAAAGCTGGCAACACATTCCTGGAGGAGGATGTGTAGTGCCTCTGTTTGGTGTTGGAGAGAAGGAAATGACCACTTTGCTTTCTCACCTGGCAGAATTCCACAAACTCTGGTATTGTGTTACATCTTTATACAATCACTCCTGATGTGTAATGGAATGTAAATGTTTTTCTGTTTGTTGTTTTCACTCGTTGTCAGTTGGCTGCTAATGGGAATCTTGGAGACACATTAAGGAGAAACCAGGTTATACCAGCACCAGTCAAATTGTAGCAGCTCTTTTGCAAGCTAAATAATGCTTCTTAAGGATGCTTGGCAGAGGGAGAAAAGTGATGTTTGCATGTTAAAACCTGCTTATTTCATCAGGTCACATTGTTATTTGAAGAATGTATTTTGCAGTAATTAAGTAGTGTGCCAATTACTTCTTTTAATTACAGATTATATTTTATTTGTGAGGATAGCATCAGCCACTGTGAAATTGGCTTCTCATTGTTTTTCTATTCATGTGTGGTGGAACACTGGAGCAAAATACATTTTGTATTATTTTGCTGCTTCATCTGGAAAGAATTTGTTTTAAGCTGGAGAACCCATATCCATAGCATTAAATTATGACAAACATGTTTTATAGTTAGCTGCAGCAGTGTTTTCTCTTGCTTTTAGTCACAGGACACCATTTACATTCTATTATCAGGGTCTCATTATGAGCACTGTAGGCCCTCTGCTACCATTGAGTCTCCAGTTGTTTTCCATCAGAGCTGAATCAAAATCAGCTTCCCTGGATCAGATTTTTAGTCCCTCCTTGGGCAAAATTTTTTTGCTAGGATCACGTGGAGCTGTCCCAAGCAAACTGCCAGATATATCCACTCTCAACAATGATGTAGCTTTGTGCATTGTAGGTTGAAAGCAGCTTGTCTGTGTGACCTTGAGATGTTTTGATTAATTGCATCTTTTGGAATTCTGTATGTGTGTTGTGCCTGCTTTATTCACACATAAAAAGGGACACAGCTATTACCTTCCCTCTTAGGTTATGTGAGGAAAGAGGATTGTGTTTGCCTTCTATAAGATATATCTAAGCTGCGTGTAACATTTAAAGAAATACTTTTTCAGCCTTTGCTCTAATTCCAGATGTTATTTTTCATTACTCATGAAAAATATAGATTAAAAGCTCTCAGAGTTTTTATATAGGCTTTTATGCAGTAGTCTGATGCCTCTGACAGATAATCTTAGGGAAGATACCTTCCACAAAACAGGACTTGTTCTTGATAATTATTCTCACATTATGACTACTTTGTTTTGAGCAACCTGATAAGGAGAGTACATCATGCAGAGGCAAGAAAATTCCTTCCAAGTAGAGGAGATTTTCCATGTGGGCAGCTCTTGAACTTAAAAGCTTTTGTAGTTTTTTAAAATGTGTAGGATGCTCCATGCTCTCCCTTACTCTGGTAAAAGTTCACCTGATTGTAACACGTGTGTGCCGCTTCTCAGTACTTCATGCTGTGTCTCTTATTGGTCAAATCTCAAAGACCCTTTTAGACCCAAGACAGGTTTTAATGGAGCACTTCAGTGTCCTGTTTGTGATGCTTGTCATGCATCTTGTGTGCATTTTAAGCACTGCTGTGATCATCATCTGACTCTTAAAATTGGTATTCATTTCAGGAGAGCAAGCAAGCTTTAGACAGTTATGGTATAAAAGCTATATGCCTTGTTCTGTCAGGAACAAATAGAACTGAGACCTTGCATGAAATTCATTTATAAAGGCAATGCCTGAATTTTACAGAGCAGAATTGGTAGCCTTATGTTTTTCACCTACACTTCATGCTACAGATGGAGAGGATTATTTATGTGGAAAACTCAGTTTATAGCTCAGCAATCAGACAGCAGATGTATTTTCCTTCATTACCAGAACCTCAGAAACATCTTGGCCTGTTTGTAAAACCATCTACTTTATGAAAGTTAGAAGGCTCTGAAACAGAACAAGCTGCTCATATTTGTAAAGCAAGCAGCTGCTAGATCCAGAGCTGATGCTCTGGGAGCGCAGTATTCCCATCTTTGTTTAATTGATAGTGTTGGCACTTTTCGTGCCACCACTCTGAAAACACTGCAGCTTAGAAGTCACTCTTGCCTGGCTTTATGCTGGCACACACCCAAAGGAAAATTAAGACAGCTCTCCTATGGCTGTTTCAGTTCAAGATGCCTTAGTCAGCTGAAGTACAATATTATTTTTGACATGCTAAAGCAAATTTGAGTGTATTTATCCCAAATATGCTTTTCAGATACCTCAAATTTCTGGTTTATAAATGCTATTTTTAATATATTTCTCTTGGATACACGTCATTCTTGTAATTATAAAACCTGCCTTCATAACTGGAAAATATGTAGTAGAAACCTTTGATTATTTTTAAATGTTCAATTTAAATTACAGAGTTTAAATCAAATATTGAAAAATTAGCAAAGCTTTCTTTGCTTTGTTTGCCCAGCTTTGGAAATCGTATGCTTTATAAATACCTTGTGCACCAATATATAAAAGGTTGTGTATTATCTGAGAAAACTCATGCAGAGAATCAACAGCTCTACCACAGGAATTGACCAGCATAGTACTGCAAACAAGGGACCTTTTATACCTCTACAAGTGCAGAACAGCATGAATTTTACAATTGCTGTGTGTACTTCTAAGTTAATTACCATTTAGAGTCTAAATAAAATAATTCTCTGTTAAAAAAAATGTGTTGCAAAAAAGTTTACTGGCCTATACCATCCTATTATTGTTTATTCAACTCTAACTGAAATTGTAGTCAGAAGTCAGACTTGAATCACAAGCTGTGGGGAAAAATGCACCTTTTCAGTGGGGCTAATTAATTTGAGTAGGAAAAAATGCTAATGAGTTCCTCAATGTATATTTGAGCTGTATAGACACACCCTATGGTGGCAAGGTCTTATAT
Source organism: Geospiza fortis (assembly GCF_000277835.1). Taxonomy (NCBI): domain Eukaryota; kingdom Metazoa; phylum Chordata; class Aves; order Passeriformes; family Thraupidae; genus Geospiza; species Geospiza fortis. The sequence continues at coordinate 788,246 of NW_005054495.1, read as the reverse complement.
TTATTAAAGGGGCTGTGAGCAATTAAATGCAGCCCCTTAAGGATCTAATTGAAAGGAAGCACCGTGGTTGTTTAGGAATTGTTTCAAACAGTGCCATGAGCAGTGTGCACAGCCCTGTTTCAGGGGGTATATTTGCTGTGTGTGCCACAGTTGATGGTGTATGCAGACTGCAGGAATTGCCCTCTAGCAGTGGGCACTGATTCCAGTGATCAGCCCATTGGCTAAGGAAAGGTGCCACAGGTGGGATGAGGATTCTTCATGAAACGCTGACCTGAGTGGATTAATTGTGAGGAGGAGGAGCTGTCAGTGTTTCCCCTATAGCTCACAGAGTGCAGTGAACCTGCACCAGCTCTGGCTGTCACTGCACAGTGCCCAACACCTCTCGTTATGTCCAGGCTTGATGAAGATCAAACTTCCCAAGCATAACTCAAAAAACACCACAGTGTTTTTTCTCTGAGGTACCTGGCAATTGCATTTCCTTCCTCTGCTGACTTCTGATTATTATTATATTTTTGCCAATACTATTGAGCTTTCAAGTATTTTGCATTGTTTCAGAGGAGGTTTGCTTCCATATTAAGCTAAATAAAACTCATCAATAGTGTGCTCGATGCTTATTACTTTGTGTAATCACTGCTATAGACTGTATTAGATTTATGATACTCAGAAACCCTTCTCCTTTCAAAGTGCCAGATCTTCTCAGTCATTGTCTGGTGACTTCCAGAGCTGTCTTTGTTTATAGCCAAAAAACTTCAGAAATAATTTTGTAGGCTTTTGGAGAAGTTCAATTTCTGTCAAGCATTTATTCTTTTGCTTGCTGTGTAGTTGAGCACATTGTCTCACGCCTTGCCACATAAAGCCATGCAATGTAACTGATGTGGACAAATTGAACATGTTATAGTTTCTAGGATTTGGAAAACATACTGCTTTCAGGAATAAAGAACAGCTTTGAAAGGTTTGTAAAATGGCCATGTTCAGTATTTACTTCTGACTGGATTAGGCAAAAATAGAAATGTTTCCAAGTGAAAAAAAAATTAATGTCTGTGTTATTTTTGAAACACTTGAACACAAAAAATATTTCTTTTGCATAGACTGGAAAACAGACGAAACAAAGGAAGGGCACATGCATTATCTGCATTCCGGTTCTTTCGTTCCGTTTTGTTTCCAGGGCCAGCACATTTTGGTGTTTTTGTTTGGAGGCTTAGGAGAACTGCATTAACATCCCCGAGGGACTTGACTGGCCATATTATGAGTTTAATGCCATTATTACTGTTACTAACAAATCCTTAAGTTTCCAGTTTTAGAAGAAGAATCCGTTCTAGGATGTAAACATCTAAGAATGGGAAAGAAAGAGGCGAGGAAAACTCACTGAATCCTAACTATTGGCTGAGGTGCCAGTGGTTGGGACAGATGGGGGATGAAGAGATTCCTTAGCATTTAGATTTTGCTGCTGCTGTCTTTGGTATTTCCTTGCTCAGGAAGAGCTGTGATAGTGTATGTGTGGGAAAAAAAGCTGGTCTCATTAAACATTGTGGGGATCATCTTCCCACAGGCTTGCTGAAACCATCTGCATCTTGTGGTAGCACTGGGCAGAGAATTTACTCAACAGAAGAAAAAAAAATTAACTACTCACTGGTTCTGCTAAACTTCCTAAAGTGACCATCAATTTGTATTTCTCTACTCTGTGAGATCTTTGATGTGGTGTCTCATCCAAATGAAGTTTTGTGGATTTTATTCTGTGTTTTGGAATCTTCCAACTCTATTTCATGCAGCTGTCTGAATTTTAGACCTGTGGCTGTGTAGCAGGACTATATCACTTGCATCCACTTGAAAAATGCTTGGATATCTGATGTATAAAATGATTCTTCTATTAAATGTGTGTGTGTTTGGTGAAATACTGAGAATTTTTCTGAAGGAAATGTGAAAGATGAGTATAAAATCATTATCAACACTGTTACCATTTACACTGGTAAAACTTTCTGGATATTGATTAGGGCCAGAGCATGACAATAAGGAGTCAATACTAGGAACTGAATCACTATCTAAGCTTTTATTGTATTTCACATCCAGGGATCCTGATTATGCAATATTTTGGTGCCAATTTATTATAGTGATGATTGCTGTCTTCCAGATTTATTTTTAAAATAGTGTGTTGAACTAAATGCTGGGGAAGACAGGATGTGCGGTTTTGGTTGCCATCCTATTTGATTTGAGAGCTAACTTGCTGCAAACACTAACTAGGACCTCTGAAATAACTCATGTATTCTCCATAGGGAATATATAGATGTGATTTAATTACCAGCTGTCTTGTAAATACAGCTGAAAGAAAATTAGAAAAAAAAACCCATCTGTGAAGTTTAGCAACTTGAATCCATTGTTGGTTTGGGACATATCAGTTGTGCTGCAGAAGTATTTCCCCCTGGCCTGTGGTTTTGGAGAAAGAAATGGAATATCTGTTTTAAAGAACAGGGTGCTTAAAGAAGGTGGTCTTATTATAAAGGCATATTTGTATTGGTTTGGCTTTTTTGCATGTGTTTTTGTCTTCACAGGGGATGTCACAACATTGTTTATTATTTAATTAAGCAGTTTCTTTTTCAGTGACATGACTTTGGGAAAGATCTCACTCACAATACAAGCCTTTTTGGAGACAAATTTCATGACAGGCCATGCTGGTGTGCTGCATCTGTTATACTTGTGAACTTTGTCCTGGTTCTCAAGAGTTGGCTCTTCTGGAGAGCTGCATTTACAGAAACCCTTTTCATGATGGAAACCGTAAACTAATGCCTTTCTGTCTGATCTGCAGCTGCTTCCCATCTTCTTTGTTGGGTGTTCCTTTGATGCAGTTTCAACCATGATCAAATTTGTTGGTGACACAAAACCAGATGGGTCAAGAACGGACGTGTGGCCAGGCCAGAAATGCAGGGACCTTGGGAGATGAGAAGAACAGGGGCCATGGGGAGCAAAGGAAGATTAACTGTTCATAACTACTGAGTTCTGTAGGGCAAGGGTGAAGAAGGATTAATATTGGTAGTATTAAGGGGAAACTCACTTTCCAGATTGTTGTCTCAGTGCTGCCCTAACATGTCTTTTTATGAAAACAATCAGTTCAGACTTCATACTCCTAAAATAGCACAGATGGAATAAGGGAGAGCTAATGCGCAAAATGAAAAACTTTTGAGGATACTGCTGTAATACAAGTAATTTACATTTCAACTCTCAAACAAGTGACCTTGCCAAGGTATTTGGGAAGAAAAGTAATATATATTGCTTTGCTAGACTCAGATAAGTCATCAGTAGCTGCTAGAGGGATGGAGTTTAATATATTTTTATAGCCCAGAGAGTTTAATAATACTTGAATTCCTTATGCCTGAATTGCATGTATTGTAATTAAAAAGTAATTCAATTTCAGAAATTCTAAATAGATATAAATTGTGGAATACTCATAATTCTAATAATAATGTGCCTGGTTCTGAATTTGGCTTATAGTTTATGAACAGAAAAGAGCATTGCACTCCAATGTATTCATTTAAAAACACTACCACTAAATAGGGCTGTCTTGTAAATTTTGTATGATCCATAACAATGAAAGCCTTCCATAAAAGTTGTAAATGTATTACTAGTTCACTGCTATTTTTATTACTCTGTTTTTACATATATATAATCTGTTAAAAGATCATAGCTATAAAGCATTGCCACAAAAAGCAATCATTCAACATAAGCAAGTGTATGTGGAATTTCTTTTTGGTCATGTTTTCTCCACAATTCTTTCAAAGCACAGCTAGCATTTATAGCTCTTGAAATAGAGAATCATACTATAAAGATTTGAAGAAGGAAAAGATGAAACTATGTATGTATTGTATATTGCATCATATTGAAAATGGGAAGTGATCTGGGTCTGATATTCTGAAGCTTGTGAATTGCAAGGGATGCTAGCAAAATGTCTAGAAAATGAGCCCTGACAGCACTGGGCTGAGATAATGGAAAACATCTTCAATTGTACAGGATATTTGGAGACAGAAGAGATGCCAATGCAGAGCAAACAGCAGGTAGAGGCTTGTTCCTAATCATAAAAATTGAAAGGAGTTCAAAAGTAAAAAAAAAATGGCAAATCTGTTAACAACATGTATCAAAACACATGATAATTCAGCAGGGAAGAAATGAGCAGTACTGTCATAATTGGTTTCCATGAGACTAAAGGAGACTTGAATACCCAGAGGAAGAATCACAGAATGGTTGGACCTTAAAGCTCATCTTGTTCCAGCCCCTTGTCATGGGCAGGGACACCTACCAATATCCCAGGTTGCTGAGAGCCCCATCCAGCCTGGCCTTGAACAATTCCAGGGATGGGGCAGCCACAGCTTCTCTCAACGACCTGTGCCAGGGCCTTCCCATCCTCACAGTAAAGAATTTCTTTCTAATGCCCCATCTGAACATGCCCTCTGTCAGTTTGAAGCCATTCCCTCTTGTGCTATCACTGCATGGACTTGTAAAAAGTCCTGACTTTGCTTCAGTGTGTCCTTGTGAAGAAATCACACTGATCCTGTGGTTGAATGCCCTCAGTAAGGGCTTTAAATGCTGGGCAGAGTGCTTTGCCAGTGGTTAGGCTGTAAGGTGATATTGAGCACTGATACTCTTTTCTTTTGCACTGATCCACATTGAGATATCCAACTTCATCCTTTCTTCATTTGAACAGATTTTGTGTCAAAAGAAAAGCACATAAAAATAGCTGTGATTTCTCCCAAATAAGATATGAAAAAGGAATGAGGTTACTTAATGATTTATTTTTGTACAGATAAAACATCCTGAGCAATGTTTATAGTGTGTTTAGGCCTTCTTTGAAGGCTGGCAGAGCTTTGTATCCTACAGTGGGGAGCAGAGATTCTTCTCCTGGGCTCCCAATTGCAGTGAAGCTGGGATGTGTTTTGTAACATTCCCTGTGTGTATGGGAAGAGCTTGTTCTGACTTTGTATTCAGTAATTCAGCACACAGAGCTTCTCAGTCTCTCTCTTCCCCACTCCACTGTGTGTGTGTGTATTTATACTTACCCCTTATCTATATCCATCTGCAGATCTATAACCAGCTGCCACAGGCACGTTGTGAGCAGAGCAGGGTGCAAGCAGTGGGGTGGGACAGGCAGGATCACACAGCACATCTGTCTGGGCTGGCCACCTCTGCAGCACATCTGTCTGGGCTGGCCACCTCTGCAGCCACACTGCCTGGCTTGCTGCTGCTGGGGCAGTAGGAAGGGACAGGGCAGGCAGGAATTGGCTGTCTGCATCAGAGATAAAACATTCTAATCACTTTTTGTGAGATAGTGTTAAGTATTGTAGTCACCCATGCCCCTGTGTGAAATCACTTCTCCCCCTTGTTCACAGCCCCTTATCTCTCATCCCTAAGTTACATCACCGATGAATTCCATTGAATACAACTGATTTCTGTCATGAACCCCATAAAATCATAGGAAAGATCACCCTTCTGCAAATGATTACACTCTTTTGTGTCATCTTGTATTATTTCCCTCTGAATCTTGTTTTCTAAAATGAACTGAAAACATGGTTGTCTTTTGGGGTTCATATTTTTATTTTATTTTGTTTCTAAATGTGTCCTGTTCCATAATCTTTCTTCAGCATGATTGTGTGGGTGGAAAAATAGTTGAACAGACCTATTAAGAAAAGATGAAGAAGCTTGATCAGTTGCCTAAAATGTTTATAATGTCTCGATTTTATATCCTATCTTCTTAATTAGTTTTGTGAACTACACCAATTCTCACACTGAGGTTGTCTGCATATTAGAAAGCATCCAAGTGTAAAATAAGCATTAGGCTGATGCTCTTATGCTATTATTTCAGAAATACCTTTTGGTTTATTCTAAGAAAAGTGGATTGCTTGGGTTTTTTTAATCTGAAGTTACAGCTTTTATAGCTCTGCACTCCATGATACAACATCCTAAGTGGACTAGGCAAATTAACATTCTAATGAGTGTAGTTTATTTTGGAAGATGGTTTATCATCCCGTTTTGTACCTTTTTAGTTGATTTCCCACATTGCAGTCAAATAATTAGCCAGTTTTGGGGAACTTCTGAAATAGATTTAATGTGCATTGTGTTTAACTTTGTACATTTGAGCAATGTGATCCTCTTTTCTCCAGATCCTGTACAGAAGCAGTACAAGCATTCATTCTGATATAGCCTTTAAACAGAAGAAATGGTTCCATTCATGCTAAATCAGGTTTTGGCTTTTGTGTGGAGACAATCAATAAAGTGATGGGATTCTCCTTTTGTTGCATGCTGTTAGCATTAGAAACTCACCCAGGGATACAGCTTAATGCTTGCTTACTTTGCAAATGTGATTAAACTCTGACTTAGATAAAAGGAGAATGAGAATAATTTTGTGGTAGAGGCAACAAAGCATGGTATGAAGCACACAGATCCTGTAAAAGAGCATGTGGAACTGTGTAATATGTGCAAACTCAAAATAGGGCAATTCTTGGAAATGATTAAGTGCAGGGGGAAAGCTTGGTTTGGGATTCACATCAATTTGGAGAAAGAAGAAAGTTTTCTTCCTTGGTCCATTTTATATACCCCTCTTTACAGGGTAGAAGTTTGAGCTTTGCTTGGTTGCAGTATGGAAGGAGGAGGTATTCCCTCAGCAAGGAAATCTCCTAGTTCATCTGATCAAACTCATCTGACACACAAATGAACTGGCTTCATGTTCCTGTCCAGCAGAGCTCTTCCCCTTCCTACTCCAGCTTCTTGGATCGTGTGGCTTAAGGCAGAGAGTTTGGTATCCAAATGTGCAACTCAGTTTACTGAAATCCTTTAAAAATTGGAGAGGAGGCTTTTCTCTTTGACCAAATTGCTTGAAATCATGTGTCTTCTCTTCTGAGCTGCACTGTGAGGATTCATATACAGGGCAGAGAAAACCAGATCTAGGCTGGGGTTTTAAGCATTGCAGTTGGACAGAGGAGGTGCACTTCATTGAGAACTGCATCTCTGTTCCCAAACATGAGTGTCCTCTGAGATTTTTGTCATGGTAAATCTCAATTTTCTTAGATAAAGCAGTTTGCAGTGTTTGGGTATTCTCTTGATCGTTACAGAAATTAGTAGATCTTGGGTGGGAGTGAAAATTAATTACCAGAGGCAGAATGTGAAGGTGCGAGAGTGAAAGTTCTTGCAGAAAATGGAAATATGAAAAACTTGTAAACTTATGCAGACAAAATATATCTGAAACAGACAAATTTAAAAGAAAACATATTAAAAAAAACAAACCCAGAAAAACCCCACAAAACCTAAAGAAATCCTGTTACCATGTTGTAGACAGCTGTCTGTGGTTTGCTGGACATACATAAAGATAGAATTCTTGAAAAACTTCTCTACAGCAACTTAGGAAAGAGTCCAGGAAAGGATATTTTGTCTTCAAAAGACCCATATCCCTAGGCTTAGAGTTCATGTACCATATAGAGTTACCTATGATTGCTTGCTGCTAAGGTCATCAAATTTCACATTGCTAGCGTTTGTTTCGGAGAAAACCATTTTCAGAAGCTTTATTCAACATGCAAAAAGCTTGTGCTCATGCTTTTGTACTGTCTTCTTTGTTTGAGACCAGTAGCTTTATTGATACAATAATGGATCTTTGGACAAATGAATCCTGATTTATTAGTTCCATTGATATTATTATTGCATGAGAACATAGGAGAAAATTCTATGGATTGGAGTTATTTCAGTGCCCACTTAAAGGGAAATCCTGAGAGAAAAACTGTGGATTATTCTTGTCTAAGACTCCTTCTCTTATTTGGTCACAATTAATGTTTTGTGATACTGTAAATAGGGGGATATTTCTGTAAAAGCAGAAATGTGCTTTTGTAGAATGAATTGTTTCTCTGATGTTTTTAAAGGCATTTTTGGGTTTTGAGGAGTGGGCCATGTCCATCTACAGCCAGTGTCACCTTTGCACAGAAGATTGAGATGACCTTTAGTGCTCACAGAGCAGGCGAGGCAGCATCTCCCAGAGACGGAAGGTGCACTTGGCCATTAAGAAGGAAATAAGCCCTATGGACAAAGGACTAAATTTGTCTCCTTGGCTGTTTTGCCCAGCATATCTCCTGGCTGCCCTCTGGCAGAGTGCTTGCTAAGCCAGATACATAGGTATAACCAGGTAAGTAGCCAGATGCAGGGATATAAGTTAATGTGCATTAATTTATATCCCTGCAAACTGATTATAAAATGTACACACTGAAGTCCACGCTCCCTCCTTGGAAGTTTCAAAACATTTGGATCAGTCTAGACCCACTTGGTTTGATACTGCAGCTGATCCAGTTTTTAGCAGTGCTTTGTATCCAAAACCTCAAGAGTCCTTCCAAGCTGAGTTCCTCTATGATTTTTATGAACAATCAACAGCATTTGAGAATATGTATATACTGCATTTGTTGAATAAGGCAAAACTGCTTTTCCTACATGGTATCCGGGTGTAATATACAGATCTCATTATGCTGTTATATGGCTTCACTCCGTGTATGAATAACAGATTGTAATAGAAGGCCAGTTCTTCATGGCTGAAAGTGACTGTAAGTCCTGCCATCCACAGAGGAGAGGCTCAGAAATCTCATTCACAATTCATGAGTCATAGTCTCTGCTGCCTTCTGCTTTATGGAGTCCCTGTCCCTGTGCACAATGGGCAGAGGACATTTTATCAAATCAGATTGGGCCTGAGTGTTTTCCATTGTGCCTTCCGAGGACATTGTGGGCAAAAGGCACAGGGAAGGATGGGATGGCCCATGGTTCTCCTCTTCCCACTGACCTGCTGTGTCTCAGAGATCCCTCAACGAAGGGGATGTGCTGTGGTGGCAAGAACTGATCCACCAGGCAGGTGGTGAAGATTGCAGATCCGTGACATCTCTTTATGACATCCTTTTAAGTCTAATAAATGAAATACCAGCTTTTGGGAATGGATAGCTGTAGGCATGTTGATGTTTTCCCAAAGATTTGGGAAGCTGGTACCTTAATTGGATTAATTAAATAGTGAAAGTACTCTTCATTTATATGGCTATCAAAATAGAGTTCATAAGAGTCTGTTTGTTTACACAGTTGTCTGTCTGTCTCTTGAAAGTCAGGATGTATCAATGATTACTGGGGACATATGGCATGGGAAAGAAGGTGCTTACTGTTTCTAGGCTGTACATTATTTATTTCCAGGGGCTATGTAGTAACTTTTTTTACCAGCAGAGACTTTCTGTATAATGTATATAGCCCAATATCCTGTGAGGTGCATTAGAGGTTATAGCTAGTTGAGGTTGACCAAACAAAACTGAAAAGGGGATGAAGCTTGTTTTTTAATGAAATATCTGTTGTGGGAATGCATATCTATTGGGGCTGTTTCTAGTTGGCTTGAGCCATCTCATCATCTTTGACTATTACATGTTTCATAAATTAGAAATAACCACAACCAGGAGGGTAGACTGTACTTTTTATGTTACCAGAGTATCTACTTGTACTGTGAAAGTCTTTCTGTGTGCAAAACACAAGACAGATTTATCACATACGATGATAAAATCTAAGTGCGTAATTTGTGAGCACCACTGAAGTGCAAAGAATAAATTTAGGTTTATTACTAAATAGCTTGCCATACTTTGTGCAATTAGCCATTCTCTTGGTAGGATCTGCCAGTCAGTAACATGATGTGCTGTTAAGCATAATCTTCTGAAAATTTCTCATAATTGGAAAGCCAGAATAATTTTTTTAAACACTGGAACAGTTGTTGTTATACTGTTACGTTCTCCCATGATTATCTGACAGCAGTTTTCCTATTGGAAGAAACACTACAAACACTAAGAAAAACATTCTAAAAATTTTTACTCTGTGCAAGGCAGTGCTATATAAAAGCATAGAAATTCTGTCATGGTTTTCTTCTCTTTTGGGATGCAAGGCAGTTAGAGTTGTTTGGCTTGATATACAGTTTATTGCTCTCACTATTTTAATTCAATCTTTGCTTAGAACATTGAAAAAACTGCCCAAATAAAGCTGATGTTGGGTTCAGCAAGTGTAATTGAAAAGTTATAAGTACAATTGCTTTCTGAATGACACATTGCACAGTTGTATGCTGGATGTTTGGCAGTATCACATAAAATCAAAATTTTTTATGTAGTGACAGCTTAATTCTGAGAAGAAATATCAGGAAAGCAAGGAAGAGTGGTGGGGTTGTGTTTTAATGAAAGGGCCATTGCCAGGCCCCTGAATACTGCTTTTTGAGAAACTTGAGAATTTTGAAAATTTCCTGTATTTGTCAACATGTGCATAATTGCTGGAGTTATGTATGGCTTTACTTGGGCCTGTAGGGTGTTTGTTTTGGAGCTTCCCAGGGCTAGAAAGCCCAGAGCATGAAGGTCACTTTGAAGAGTTTTCTTTGGCTCCAGATGGAAGTACCAAAATTTTAACAACACAAAAGGTGACTTTAGCCTGCAGAACAGCAATGTCAATGTTCATCCCTAAAAGTGAATGAATGAATGAATATATGCCACTTTCAGATGCAGTAACTGCTTCATTCTTACTTCAGAGGCAAGGCAGTGGCTGAGCCTTCAAAACTCAAAACTTCAGAATTCTGCTGAATTCAGAGCTCTCTGGGCTGGTGACTTGGTTTGGTTTCTGCTTTAATGTGAGTGTGAAACAGGAATCCAGCTGGGGAGGGGAGTGTTCCTAATGCCAGTAAGAAATCTTCAATTAGGCACTCTTGCCAGAAGGCTGTGGGAGACCCCATAAATACATGTGTAAACTGAATTTTTTGTTAAAATCCTTTTATACAACAGCCATCAAGTGGATGAAGGAGTTGAAGAGGACTTGTGTTTTCCCAGAATCTGGAAGCTATGTGAAACTTCTCTTGCCCTTGACTCCCTGGAGGTCTCTTCCTCATTCCCCTAGACTTAAACACAAGAATCAACCCACTTGGGTGCCTGTTTTTACTTTAAAACACCTTTTCAGAATACCAGGAGGAAACCATTTGCTTTCTGTGCTTCAAGAGACTGAGGAGTGTTATGCTCTCAAATGCAAACAGGAAATGTTACCTTTGCTGCATTTCCTGAAGCTCTGTAGCCAAAGCAGTGGATGTTACAAAAAGATAGTAAAATGTGTTTTGATATGAATGAACATTTTTGTTATTAGCCTGTTCCAAACATGTGACAGATATGGAACCTGATACTCTGGGGTCTCCTAATGTATCACTGCTTCAGTAACCTGCATTTATGGGTGGAAGAAAGATTGAGAAAGTCGTGAGTGACTTTGATAAAGCATTGTAAAAAGCTTCCCCTGAGTAATCAATACGTATTTACAGCCTTAATTTTGTCTTGAGGTTTTTTCTGGCATATCTCCAAGAGTTCAGCTCCCCTCATTCAGAGTTTAAAATATAAAGGATTGGGAGCAGGTAACCTTTGATAAAGCATTGTAAAAAGCTTCCCCTGAGTAATCAATACGTATTTACAGCCTTAATTTTGTCTTGAGGTTTTTTCTGGCATATCTCCAAGAGTTCAGCTCCCCTCATTTTCCAGATCTCCTTTATTTCCCAAATGCCTGTCTGATATATATTGAACAGTTATGGGGTGAAGTGTGGGGGACAAAACCACCCCAAGTTCACATGCCACAAATTACAAAATTTATGACAAAAGATTTTAGTGAAGGAGGGTGGAAGGAAAGCAGAGTTTTAATTATGTGACAAGGGGGGAAAAAATGGGATTTATAAACCATTTCAGGCTTAGCGGTGTAGGAATCCATGTATTAATTTACTGTCAAATTGTTGCTGGAAGCGTTGTGTAGCGCTGGGAGCAGGGAGGGGAAGGAAGGCTGGTGCCATCCCTGGTGCTGCAGCGAGCAGCTCGGGGTGGTGGGGCAGAGCCCAAGCAGGGAAGGAGCCTGCCCTGGATGGGAGCTCATGCGTCTCGCTCCCCCACTGCAGGAAGAACTGGAGCTCAACTCTCCTGAGGCAGCATGTCCTGCATCGCTGCCAAATCTACTGCTTTTGGCACCAGTCTCACACTTTTATGAGTCATCTATCATCCTACCATTTTTTTTTTCTTCCCGGTTGTTCTATCACCATTGTGGAACAACAGATTTTTTCCCCTCCTTTTTCTAATCCTGCCCTTGCTGTCTGTTTCCCGGCTGCTGTAGGAGCAACATGCTCCTGCTCATCCATTGCTGCCCAGTGATGGGAACTTGGCCCTTTGTCACTCTCCCTAGGTGCTGGAAGGGATCCATGCAGCTCAGCTTCTTCCCCATCCTTTTTCTGAGGAAAATAGCTGGCAGGTTCAGGTGCCAGAGCATGTGTTAGCATCTAGGTTAACTTGTGCTGCTGTGAAATGTGTCCCATTCTGTATGTGTGTATCATCCATTTAGTAGGGACGGGGGCCCTGCCAAGGGCAGACTAGGACCCAGCCATTTCATCTGCAACTGCATGAATTTCAAAGATTACAAGGTAGGGGCATGGCTGCTCAATGTCCTTTACTCACATCTCAGTCTGAAGCTGTGGTCCAGCCCTTAAACATTAAGAGAAGCTGCCAGTGCTCCTGAAATTGTCTGTGAAATTCCTGTTTTGACACACATACCGTATTCTCGTAAAACATTAAGATACAAGTTCAATATTCATTTCAGCAAACAGGAGAATTGAATTCTCTCTTCATTAGCAGTGCATGAAACTGTCTGCTGGTTGGTTCAGGGCTTTGATTTTTATTCTAAACCCAGATGGAAATATTTGCATAAGTCCTACAGTAGTCCTTTGTGAGGGCTTTTTCGTTCTTCTCGCCCCAGTTAATATTGCAAACTTAAGAAATCCTCTGAAATTAATCTTTTCCATTATGCCCATTTCTGAGTATTACCAATATGACAGAAAGATCCAGAAACCACAGCCCCGGCGCCGCTTTCCAGCGGGCTGTGAAGCTGCAGCGATTATTTGTGTGTCGTGTGTGTGTGAGTGTTTATCTCTTTTGGCTGGCGAGGCCTTCCATGTTTCCCCATTTTTATTTCCCCTTTCCACACACTCCTTCCCAGCTGCTGTAACCAGCACTCGCCCTCTGGCCAGCGTTCTGGCTGAGCAGGCTGTGAGGCTGCTGCTAATGCCTCTCCGTCGGCCGCTAGACAGGGCGCGCGCGGCGGCGCTTGGCATCTGCGCTCCCCTCGCTGTCGGGCAGCCTGGTGCCACCTGGTACCCTCTGCTCCTCGCTTCGCTGCTGTGCTGGTGCTGAGCACTCTGCAAAGAAACCCTGCCTGGGCCAAAAGCATCCCCAGAGCAGCTTCTGCTGCGTCGCTGTGAAAAAGGGACGGATTTGGCGGGTTTGTGCTGTGCGCTGCTGGAGAAGCAAGTTTTTGAATAATGTTTGTTGTTGTTTCATTGAAATTCTGCTTACAGCTGTAGCTGTATCTCTTAGCCTGCATGGAAAATATCAGTGATTACTTTGGTTTTTCTTTTTTCCATACAGCAGATCCCTGATTTTCTCCCCAAGAGCCCCTGTGCTTGGGGTTGTCTTGTCTTCTACTACTACTGTCATTATGAGAGGGGAGTCTGTGTATGCTTAGCTCCCTTTAGAGGGGGTGGAAGCACTTGCTGAGACAAGGCCTGAAGGATCTGGAAAAGGGAGTATTTTCTTTTACTCCACTCACTTTATTTCATTGGTATTTATTCTAGTAGTAAAATGTAAGTGAATTCCCTTTTTTTCCCTGCTGCCTATTTTTATCCTACCAGTGATTTACCTTCGTTTTTATATTAAGTATGGTGCCTGTAGAGTATTTACTTGTAATTGTGTCTTTGTGTGTGTTTCACTCTAGAATATAAACAACATCCCGGTGTCTCTTCAGTTTAGAAATTCTGCCAAGCTGTCACAGAGATCCTTTCATGATCCATATCCTTCTCAAACTCCCTGCCATTGGTTTTTAAAAGCTGGGGCCAGTGGGCCATAAGTTTTAGAGTTGCATTTGTTAGAGATGCCATTTTGCATTCACTGAGAAAGGGCTGTTGTGTTTTGACACCATTCCCTGTTGCCCTTCTCTGATTTTAGACCATTGTGAAATATATTCAGAGTGTGTTTTCTGAAGTGTAATAGTATGTGTGTAGTAGCCTATATTGGGAGGCTTGGCTCTGTACATGTGAGTACATGTGAGCAAAGCCTGTATCCATCTGGAGGTGCTTTCTGCACTACTGCAGCACAACAGCCACAGAAAATCAAGAAGGAACTAAATATGTGTGCAGCAGCTGGTGGTTTTGGGGTTTTCCATTTTCAATTTTTTTTCATTTCCAGTTGCCCTACATGTAGCTGGTTTTAATCTCTTCTGGTGACAGCTTTTATGATGTTGTGGGTCAGAGTGAAATTGATACCTACTTCATCCTTCTAAAAGCATATAGATGTAACATCCTTTGGACCAGATCCAGTCCCTCTTCCCCTTGGAGTGCAAGTGTTGAAAGTATGGAAAACATCACAGCTGCAGCATTTCGATGTATGGGATAGGTGCAGGCAGTAGAGAGCTGGTAACTTCCAGGGAGCTCTTTTCCCAGTGGTGTGCTGAGGATGCTGAGAAGGTTGGCAGTAGCAATGGGGGAGCCTACTAGCATTGCAAATCCCTGGCCAGTGCCCCAGCACAGCCTCCACATAGCAGGCATAGCTATGTCATGGCTCCACAGCTGTTCCCCCCCCTCTGTGACATTACATATGCTGAGTGAAGCCTCCCTAATCCCTGCTCTGAGTTTTGCTTCCTCAGGGGAGGAGCTCTGGGCTCTCTGACCTAACAGCCTCTCTGTATAAAATTTCTTGGTTAATATCAACAATATCCTGATGTCACATCTGATAATTCTGCAACTCTGTTCTACAAGCTGAGTGACAGCAGTTGTTTTCCTCCTTTATTTTTGCACCTCTCTGGCACCACAGTCCTGCTTTTGCCCATTACTTACCATTCTCCTTCCATCACATTTTTCTTTCTCAGTACTCCTTCTATAATAAAAGCTTACATACCCAAACTAACTGAAAAGCTGGACATATGACAACTTTCTTTGGGTTTTTGTATTAGTGGTATTACCCAAATCAGGTTAGTCAACTGGAAAATAGATGATGGAAAAAGACATTTCTGAGTGGAAGGTGGTGATGATATCCATGCAAAGGAGTTAACAGCCATACAGAGCAGTAGGAATGATTCTCCCAAAGGCCCAAAAGGTTGTTCTCACTTGTATTTGTATGATGCTCAACTGAAAAAAACAGGAAATGTTTTCACATCTCTTTGAATAAACTTCTTAGCTGGAGTTTTGTCATGGCTGCATGTCACCCACTATAGCTAGATTTGCCTGACTTCTTGTCAAGTCAGGGTTTATTTGTACAAAACTAATTTTAGAATTTTCTCTTCTGCATAAAATGTTAGGGCTGTTTTTTTCCCTTTGATTTAATTTGTCAGTATCATGTAGCATTTCTGCCTCTATCTCTGTATCCATTTCTAGTCAGCTTGTGGATGGTGGCACTGATTTGACATTTGGGACTTTTTCATGGCTTTTAGAGAAGTAAAAAAGGCTGACAGTCACTGGCTGATTGGTATGATAGGAGAGTCAAACTTAGGATCAACATCACTTTGTGTAAATGTAAGTAAAACACCACCATATATTTATCTGTGTGTACTATGCTGAATTTGGACTTTGGTATACAAATTAATTAGGGATAGAAACACCTGAATATGAATTGAACTCAAATATAACCCATACCAATATTTTTTGAATTGCAGAAGCAGGGTTTGGGGGTTTTTTTCATAATTATGAGTGCAGAAAGTATGGATTCATAACAATGGGAGGTTTCAGTAGAAGAACCCAAAAGTCTTGTGAAAAATAATTATTTTCAAAATGCAATAATTCTACCAAGTTGCTTTACCATTTGTTTTCCGTAAGTATGTAATAAGAAAACTCGTTGCTTTAACTTCCAAGTGTAGTTTGTACCAGTGGTGTAAAAAAACACCAACATTATTAGAAATTCCTGTTTCTTACAGGGAAATTTATGGTGTGTGCTACCACAGAGCCAGACTCTCTCCTGCACCATGTGAGCAGATATTAACTTGAGACCAGCATCAGACAACCATTTTTGTCTTTCCCTTTATCTGAAATACGACATGCACAAGTATAATTTGGCTTAAGAGACCAATTTATGCTAGAAGTGCTAAATAGTTTTTCTGTTGGCTTTAGATGAGTTACACTGAAAACTTACCCAGTTGTCACAAGGATGAATCCATCTAATATAAAGTAATCCTTTATTCATACCAAATAACACTTTTTACTGCTTTACTTTACTGTAGTCAGGTCTTGGAGAGAATCTTTCTAAGTAATCCTTTGAGAGAGGGGAGCTGGTGACAGAGCTATGAATTCTCTGTGGACTTAGGAATTCATCATTAGACTGTCTACACTCATTTTTCTAGGAAAAATAGTAATTTCATGAGAAGGAGGTAGGAAGTAAATTAAAAGGAAAAAAAGAAAACAAAGACAAAAAAATTGACGCACACATTTGGTCCCCAGTGATAGCACTCAACTGCAGAGGCTTTCTTTCCATGTATTGTGGATACAAATAAACAATTGGATTATTGAAATCGCTGGAAAACCACACGTTTTTTGCCCTAGAATTGGTCCGGAAGAATATGAAAAGCTGCAAAGTGAACCATATTTTGATGCAGTATATGCATAAACTTTTGCCCATTGATAAAAGGTTAGAAACACTTCAAATCCAGTTTCATCTACAGATCTGCTAATTCTTAAAAAAGGAAACTACAAATTATATATTCTTGAATCACTTAGCGATACCAAAACACAGATCAGAATTCTAATTTCTCTTTGTCAGTAACAGATAACATAAAGATAAAAGCTGTTGCAGAATATGAATATTAATTTTTTAACCATATTGGAAAAACCTTCTGACTACGTAGGCCTGTGTTTTTTAAGCAATATTCTGAGAAGCAGCTGACTGAATCCTATTAATTTAGATGAGAGCCAAATGACAGTCTGTATGGACCTCTTTGAAAATTTGAGACTTGGCTCTTTATTCTTATTTCTTTCAAACTGTTGTAGGAGACTTTCATGTATTCAGTGGACTTTCAAAGGCAGACATGTATAGTGCAGTTAAAATACTACAATTTAGTAGTATTGCACTGCCTAAGTTGTCATTTCGTGCAGAGTAAAAGAGTATGGTTAAAACATGTTGTTCTACGTGATGCTGCAAGATTTAAGACTTTTGCTTGTTCTCAGTGGAACCGGTGAAAACTTTATTGCCTGTTGTCAAAAAAAACTCAATTTAATTTTTGAAACTTGAATCTAAATCTTAGGTCATGCTTCCTTAATAATTACACACACTTACTGGAATGGCATATGGTGAAAATATATAGAGCTTTGTGATACAAAAGAAACGAGGAGAAATGCTAGGCTTTTATGCTGATTGCACCTGTATGGGGGCTTTATAAGCTTACAATTTGTATCATTTATAGATAAAAGACTCAACATACCCCTAATGTAACTAGTACTGCAAAGCTTTTTTTTCCCCCTCCTTTCTGCTGACTGAATGATAGGTAAAGCAATTTTCAACAAATGTCTCCCTGTAGGCTGTCATCATGGAAGCGTTGTAATCCTGCATTTTAACCTTAGCACTGGCGACTATCCAGAAATTATTTCATTTATGCCAAACTATTGTGCACAGAGCACTTGCTCTCTTACTGTATGGGGGGAGAACAGACTTTAAATCTTAACATTCCCATTGTTCTATCAGATCTTTATCATCTGTGTTCATGAGGATGTAGCAAAAGTGAAATAGCCTCATCTTCCTTTGTTTTCTTCTTGGTAAATTAGGGAGTGAAAATTAGAAATCTCACAGATGACTTAGGTGCCTACTTGACATTTGTAGTTTTGGGAATGTTTAGTGTTGGAATCAGATCATTACAAAAATAAACTGTACTTTGTTATATCCAAGCTGTTTCCTCTTTAGTAGTTTAGTTTGTTTTAAAATTCACATGCAGCCTTGTGCAGAGACTCAGGTGGTAATGTTACTGCCTTCTATAAAACTGTTTTTGTGGTTGTTTTATGCTTATCTCTTAATTCTTTAGTGGGGGCTGAGAGCTTTTCTTTAAAAAGAAACACAGGACAAAAATGATACCTTAAATTAAACCTGAATTTAGATTTTATTCAGGATCAAGTAATGAATAAGCTACTGTTCAGCTCTGGCAAGGTATAGAGCCTCACAGATTGTCTATGCTCACTTTGCTAGACCTTGCACACCTAAAATTCCAGCAAACAAAGTAATTTAGAACTGCAGGTGCGCATTCTATTTAATCTCTAGAAGTATACTTGCCATATATAACTAGTTGGAAGATATATTTTGAATCAAATTCATAAAATCAATTTTGTCTTCCCATGTGATTTGCATCTCTCTCTCAGTAAACACAGTGATAACTTAGAGGTGGAGATAAACAGGTATTTGCACAACATTATTGTTGTCCCAAACATCTGAAATCCATGGTGATATACTTTGTTGGAAGTCCTTTGCATTAATTTTCACATACTGAAAATACAGTTTTGAGTTACTCCACAGCTCTGAATACCATAATTTTCAAACTCTTGACAAATACCCTTGTCCTGTACAAGGTATTCTGCACCATAGCGCGGTACAAAGAGCAACTTCAGAGAGGGCTGTGCTGCTCCATCCTTCTATTGAACACTGGGACGAGGAGTTTTTCTTGCAGGCCTTCTTGGAGACAATATTCAGAGGAAAAATCTTGCCTACAAATAATGGTTTATGTTAGAAAATGATCCACTCCTTGAAATTGTTGTCATATCACAGTGGCTCAGGCAGCTGATATTTTCAGCTCCTTTTCCTACTGGGTTTTTCCCCCTTCTTTTTTTCTTTCTAAACCCCTCTCTTTCTGTGAGAGGAACTGTCACTCATGCATTAAATGATTCCTGGTTAGGCAGTGCTTTTCCACAGATAGGATGTTGGCCTCAGAGTCACCAATCCAGATTCAGTTCTGAATTTATCTATTAACCGAGCAACCAGAAACTTGTAATTACCTTCATTTTAAGTATAGGTCAGAGTTGTTGTAAAAGAATCAACTATTTGCTTAAGTGTTTAAATATGGATTTCTCTAGAAGTCTTGACCTCTGTGGTTTCTTTGGCTTCATTTCCTCTTTAGTTTCCAGCTTTCAGAGACTCAGCTTACACATACATTACCCACTGTAAAGTCAAATATTTCCAGTCAGTTGGTTCACTTACTAAGGGTACAGATGCCATTTTGTCCAGCATTTTTTGTGGTTGGAGTAGTGGAAATACAAAATTATCTCAAGAAAAGGGGCATTGATAAGGGTCAAAGCATTGGCCTCTGCTGCTAGAACCTTTCAATCAATCAGGTAAAAAAAACCCAAAAAACCCAAACAAAATTGCAACACGTGAACAAGTGGGGTATTCCAGTGACTGAGACCTTATGTTATCTAATAGCTTCCAGAAAGATTCTGCCATGTATCTGAAGTGTGGGAGCAAAGAAATTAAGAACAGGGTTCACAGGCACACAGGTACTCAGGAGATGACCTTCTGAGATTTGGTAAGCAGAGAAGTAAAAGCATGTTTAGTGAAAACAGAAAGGAAAAGAGAAATGTAGATATTGACGTCCTTTATTCAAGAGACTTCAGATGTTCTGTAGCTGGAGAATTTTCCATCAGTCTGTTTCTTTCATGCCAGTGTTTGGTTTTTGTACATGGTGAGTGTGATGAGGAGTGGCTGAGGGAGCTGGGGCTGTTTATCCAGGAGAAGAGGAGGCTCTTGTCCCTCTGTACAACCGCCTGACAGGAGGTTGTGGCCAGGTGGGGTTCAGCCTCCCCTCCCTAAAAGCAGTGACAGGACAAGAGGAAACAGCATCAAGTTGCCCTAGGGGAGGTTTAGACCAGATACCAGGGAAAATTTCTTCACCTGCTGGGTTGTAAGCACTGGAAGGATTTAAAAGCCAGGTGGATGTGGCATTTGGGGATGTGGTTTAGTGGTGGATTTGGCAATGCTGGTTTAGTGGTTGGACTCAGTGATCTTAAGAGGTTTTCTCCTGCCTAAATGATTCTATGATTTCTACTGTCTGAAGAGTATAATTCACTAAATATGGCTGGGAAAAAAAGGCAAAGTTTCACTAATAAGAATCTCACATAGACTATTAAGTTAAAACTTTCAGGAGACCTTATTAGTTGCAGGGGTAAGGGTCAGGTCCCTTTGTGGATATATCTTCTCTTGGCATTCAGCCTAACAGCTTTAGGGGACATTAGCTTGGAACTGAGCAATATAAGCAGAAACAATTCTGCTGCTCCTGCCCGGTGGGAGCTCACGGATGCTTGTAATAAAAATTGTTAAAAATTGTTTCATTAGTTCGCAAAAAGCAGATTTCTTGGAATACACTACCTTCTTTTGCCAAGAATTTTTAATTTCTTTTATGTTCTGTATATGACAAGCACTAGCAGAAGCTACCTCTCAATTAATTATGATAATATATAGGACTTAAAATGACCACTCAGCATTTTTCCATTTGCATGTTGAAAACAAAACGTAATTGGGTTGAAAACAATATGGTATTTAATGCCTTTAAGTGGCACATTTTTCCAAAAGATAAAGACATACCAACCTTCTAGAATTACATAATATCACAGGCATAAGTAAAATTAATCAGATATGCCACGTGCCCTCATTTTGTAAGTGCAATAGCTCATTTAGCTGTTAGCAAAACCTTGCTTAGTGATGCATCGATAATTAGAAACTGTCACTGTCTGTATATGAATAACACTTTTCCTCCCTGTTGCTATTTTGATATTTGGGGGGAGTGGTGTGGGGGGAAATCATCACATACCACATTTCATCTGTCCTGGAGTGCAAACACAGTTGGACACTTCAAGATGTCTATGTAGAATTTTTAAAATATTATGAAATGAAGTGTCTTTATATTTAAAATTACAAACATGTATTTTTATCCAGTAGGCAGGTGGGAGAGTTTGCTCTTGAGGTAATGCATCTGCAAAGCAGCCTCCTCCATGTAGTATTTAATGTAATTAGTTTTCATACAGTTTGGTAGCATGTATTTTAGAAACAAAATTTTTCTTGTTTTCTTGTCTTGTTTGTACTTAAACCTGTTTAAAGGTCAGTAGAAAGCCATTTGCTGGTGACTTTTTGACAGACAGGCTTCTCTGAGCTCATAGCTGTTCATGCATTAGGCAGAATGAGCAAAGGGAAGTTTTGTCTGTCGATCCCCAGGAATCATTAAACCGCTGTGAGCCTGGGCTGCGAGCAAGGTGGACAGTCCTGAGAGATGACAATCTCTTTTAGTGTCCTTTTCTTTGCAGATCAAAAGGGTGTCTGTGCAGACCTGTGCTGTTGCAGGCCACCTTTTCTGAGGGCACAGCTGCTCTGTTCTCCTCCAGGGTGTGTTTTATGTGCAGCAGCACTTTGTGCGTGGCCCTCCTCGCTGGCTCTGTAGCTGCATTTCCACTGAGCATCAAAGGAAGGACAGGACATCCATATGGGCAGGTTTAGGGTCAGGCACATTGCATGGCACTATTTTTATTTCGTGCTTAGAAGCTTATCCTGTTCCTTATAATAATTTTTATATAAAGAACAGAATCTGGACTAAACTGTTATTAAAATAGTCACATTTAAATCAAAGCTACTGTAAACATTCCAGTAGCTCTGTGTCAGTGATATCCAGATTTTAATGACCCACCTGTGGTCTTCAGTTGGAGTAGGTGGGAGAATTTCCCTTTTCTTTCAGAAAGATGTGTAAGTGGACAGTGCTGAACATTTTGTGGGTGACTCAGCCTTGTTTTTCCACTAAAAATGCTGGTGGTGGAGATCTCCATGTCTGTAGTCTAGACAAGACACAAACCCAAGTGACAATGAGATAACTCCGGTAAATGAAGATAAAACCGTTTATTTGGTAAGGCCACATAAAGCCCTTCATGCTGAAGAGAGGACAATGCAGAGCTGATTTGAGATACTTACATATATTCAGATTTATAAACAATAGCCTTTAAAAAAAATTGTTGACTCTGTTTTTCAGATGGCTGTAGCCATTTGTCTGTGAAGCAGCTTGTTTATATGGAGCCCACATTAGGATATTGCAGTGCTCCAGCAACTCCAGAGGCTGTTTGGAAGCTCACAGAAAGTCCTTAGTGCAAGGGTGCACATTGCTCAGTGGTAACTTCACATTAATTACTGGTAACACCTTCAGGGAGTAGGTTGCACTATTTCCAAAGGCAGCTTTGGCTCCTTTTTCACTGTTTTACCCCACAGTGGATGATACACATTTAGAAAGCTCTTTTTGAGAGACAGACAGCCTCAATGCTACAGAAGTGCAGATCACCTGAGGTGTATTCCAGCCACTGTTTAGCTGGGAATATCTGGGGACTTTACAACTTTTAGCTGGGACTAAACCAACAGTAAAATTGGGGTTTATTATGTAAACTAACTATTTCCAATTCTTTTTTAATGGAAATTTAAAATATTGAAATAATAGTATAGGACTTCAGAAATTCCCAGGACATCATGCTCATCTGCTCTAGACTCCTACTGTCTCCAGGCTGGTGGGATTTCTTAACTTGATGTAAAGAGCAGCTGCCTGAATTAATAGGAAGTGTATTAAAGGTGCATGATGTCATGGACTTGCGTGCATACATATATAAATGAATAATTGGATGGCTGTAAGAATATGGACATAACCCTTGGTCTCAGGTGGTTCCTTGACACACAGTGCCAAGACATTCACTCCCACACATGGGCTCTGGAGGGGAAATTTCTTTTTCCGCCTGTTGTGTGTAAAATACGACAGAGGATTTTTTTTTAAAGCCTGTGCACTTGGTTATTCACAAGCCATAAATATTTATGGACTGTGAGAAAATGCACCTGCTACTTATTGCTCCATGTGAAACAAAAGCCCAGGAAAGAAATGCTGTAAACCAAAGGAGATGCTGAAACATATTTTATCAATTACTGATAATAACTAGAAACTAAAATGAACTTTCTCAGAGACAAGATGAAAAAAAAAGATAGCAGCCAAGTTAAGCCATCCAACTGAAGAACCTGGCTCCAAAGGCTCTACTTAGTGCAATTCATGAACAATACAGTACAATCTGAAATATATGATGGTTGAGTAGACTGGAAAGTAAACTCTCCTCAGTATGTTTTCAGAGATGATTATGGGTAATCTGTGTAGAGACCTCCTTGAGGAGCCCCATTTATTACAAGGCTAGGAGATTTTATGATCTGTCTCACATGAATTGGCACATGACTGTGCACTGCTTCATCCATTTATCTGAGAGACCTCTAGGTTTAGATTGCCTGTATCTACATTGCATTCAGTGTGCAAACATTTGAATTAAATTTGGAATTTGGAGCCATGGAGCCTCACTGGCATGTGAAATACTCCAGACTGCAAAAGTACATCTGGGAACTTGGAGCAAAACCTTTCTTGAATGCTAAACTTGTGCTGTCTTTGCTACATGATTCTCTATACAAGAAGTAGCTTTTTGAAGCATGCCGTGGAAAATGTGATTGTTTTTATTAATGAAATACCTACACTAAGAATTCATAATGTTTACTAGGATGAAAATAATTTAAATTAAGCTACAATGTTATAGTGAGATAACTTCTCTGGAGTTTCATAAAAGAAACCTCTTTTTCTCCCAGATTTTAATGTGACCCATAGGTCAGAGGGAGCTGTCTGCTGTCTCTAATTTAGACACAGTCATTTCCTACACAGGATTTCTGTAGATGGAGCTGCTGCAGTGCTGCTTTTTTCCCCCTCCTTTTATTTTTATTTCTTTTTTGCAACTCTTGCCATTTTTAGTAGATGTGAATAGTCCTTCTTATGTGGTGAAAACAGGAGGTAATACTGTCTTACAACAGGAACATGAATCATTGCAGTGTTTCAAAATCTATTGTGCAGTCAGGGAGCAGCAGTATGCTGTGATTACACCTTGCATTGCCAGGAGCACCTATAAACTGCTTAGAAAACTTGAGTTGTTCTTGTTTTGCCTTCTGAACATTTTTTGTGGCATCTAACAGCCTTACAGTAGTGCAGGGTGTCTGAAATGGCAAAATCCAGTCTGTGAATTGTCTCTTACAAGCAGGTGATGTCTGTATGCCCATGGGGAATCTTGGAATTCCTGCCTGTGACCTGGGGTGAGGCTTCCCCATAGTGACAGAGCTCTGGGCTTCGACGTCAGCCTGAGGTTTTTAATATCAGGTCTGGTACAGCTGGAGTTGGCTCATTGCTCCTGCTGAGCACACTGGGGTGAGGTCTGATCAGACCTTGGTAAAAAATTAGTGATGCTGGCAAAATTAGCTTCTGGGCCTTGAAAAATACTAATTGAGTAGTCTTCTAATAGTACAGTGTAATTCAGCTTAAAGAGCTTAATCAGAATCTATTACATGCTGCTAAAGTGGCTCAATAGTGGAAGGCTGATTCATAACCATCATAATCACTTCATTGCACTTTTAGTTTAGATCTGTTTTTCTTCTTGCTTTACTTTCCCAGTAGAGTCCTCATAGCCAGAAAAACCTCAGAATTAAATGTTTGTAGTATTAAAATTTGGGGTTGTACCTATGAAATAATGAAATAGTAAAAGTGTTACTTGCAGGGCAGTATACTTTAGGTTTTATTGCCTTACTTGCATTTGTAGTGTGAAAAGATTTTGACCATGTGTATTGAAATTTATTTTTACATATTTTCTATCATCTTGCAAAATCCTGGAATTGAATTTTTTGGGGGAGAAGCATCACATTTTTGAGAATGTTTTGCATGGAACTCTGTTTCTGGAGCTGTTGTATATCCATGCTCAAATAACTGATCTGAAATGTTGGCTGCATGATAGTGAAGTTGGCCTGTTCTTGTGGTCTTTGTTCAGGTTTCACAACTTTAATTTTTGTCTCAGTAGCAATGTTCAGAGGGGCAGACCAAAGACACAGTCTTTGAGCGGGCTCAGCTGGTGACCATCAGCCTTGTTCTTCAGGGAGGGCAGATCAGGCTGCTCAGCAGAGCTGAGTTCAAAGCTTGAGATGTGCCACTGATTCATTGACTACTCTCTCTGCCTTAGTTTATCAATCTGAGTGATGGGAATAAAATAAATTCAGCTTTCCTCCAGGACAAACTGTGCGTGCAAGTTCATGAAAAGAACTTTGAATGTGTACAGTGCTATGTAGGTGAAGTTACCTGGTATGGTAATGTATTGGGACAGAGTGGATTAATTTAATTAATCAATCTTGGTTTAAGTCATTTTACTTTAAAGTAGCCTCTATTTGAATAATTGATTCAAATTTTGCTTTGCATGTTACCATCTCATGATTTATCTAAAGAAATATTGATTTCTAGTTGTTAGTAAGCATTGATTTTTCAATGAGATACACAGTGAATTAAACTGATTATTTCTGTTTAGGCGGGGAAGGTTTTGAGTGCTTTTTGTGTCTGGTTGTGGGTTTTTTTAAAAACCTTTGAAGGTGTCCCTCTCGTGGAATGATTCGCTTATATTTTGTAAAGGAAAAAAACTCCAGGCAAAACTGTTGTGGACAGAATAAGAATTGGCTGAATTAGGGTGCTTACTTCCTTTTTCAAAATAGAGGCAAGGATTATGTTCCAGTGGCTAACTTCAGGTTGAAGAAGCATTTTTAGAAGAGATACCTGAGAAAGCATAACAGAGAGTTGTGTTTTGGAAGGAAAGAAACAAATATATTTTGTGTATTCAGTGTTGTGGTGGCATGCAAGAGGCCTTGGGAAAAACAAGAAGGAAGAGTAAGTGGGTTTGTAGGAAACAGAAGAAGAAAAAGAAAGTGTAGAAAATTAAGTAGGAGGGAAGATGAGGTTAACCTTGGAAGAGTCAGAGCCTTGAGCTTAATGTAGAAAGTAATGGTTAACTTTATGTAACTCTTCTTTTAATGGGTGACCATTGAAAGTCATGGTCAGTGGCCAGTTACAATGGTCAGTGCAGGCAAGGAGGGTCATTATTTTATAGCAGCTGTATTTTAGATGTATTGGGACATTGGGAATAAGACTTTAAACTGGAATTTGCTGTAAGTGATGCAAGTGATGCAAAACCTTGGACAAGTATTTTAGAGGAAGGATTGGAGAGGACAGAGTGCATATTGGAGATATCATAGAGGAGTACAGTGACAGTTTGAGCTGTGATCAAGGGATGGAGAAAAGTGTTGAATGGGCCATGAAATTTGAAATCTCGAGAATCGAGGAAGGTAGTGATGTTGTCAGCAGCAGTGGCAAGGAGGGGAGAATTGGAAGGAAAGATAAGAAGTTCAATTTTCAAGAGGCTGACTTTGACATCAAAATTGTATGTTTGAGAAGCAGGCAGAGAAGGGAGATAGCCTGCAATGTGGGGGAAATGAGAGATGCGAGGGAAGATTGGTGATTCATCAGTGTCAGAATGGTGCTGGAAGCTGAGGGCAGGTGAACCCGCTGAGACAGGAGGCTCAGGGAGGAGGAGGACTGGCTGAGATTTTCCACTGGAGATCAATGGAAGCAAAAGGAAGAAAAAAAACCCACTTGGATATGTCAACTCCTACAGTGGACATCTGAGGTAGGAAAGAGGAGGTGTTACATTGCTCAGCCTCAAATCAAATGCAGAAATGGAAACCTTACTGATTTCAATTTTACAATGTTTTGTAAATACATTTTAACAGGACCAGCTATTTACATGCAGGGAGACAATTTGATTAGAGGCCTTTGAGAGAAATATACATGTATTACCTTTAATTTGTGGAGCAAGTACATCTTAAAGAGCATTTACACGATCAGTTACCCTTAGTCTTGGATACCTTATGGGAGGACTGCTGAGTACATCCAGTGAATCCATAATTCCTTCTGAGATACTAAATATTTTTAGTTTAAACATTGGGAAAGAAATCATTTTTAAAGCTTATTAAAATGTTGTGTGAATATTTTTCAAATATAATTCATATTATCACTGGTGCATAACTTTTCAAATGAATAATTCATGGCAGCCATAGTCACTTTTGATAATCTATAGTGGTGTGTTATGTTGGTTCTGCTGAGAGATTAACACTTATGGCCTAAGGAATAAAACCAGAGAATCTAATCCATTTGTTTGCCTATTCACAGTGTCAGATATTTTCTTAAATTAAAACCTATTAGTTTGAAATCTGAATCTTAAAATTGAATCTCTTATAGCTCATTTTAGACTTCTATAAAACAGGATTTTGATATATAACGTATTGCAGGCAAACAAGTATGGAGACTATTGATTTTCAGCGCAGTTTTTCTATCATAGACACTGAAGAATGTTTCTAAGAAAAATTTATAGGATATTAAGTAGAGAAATGGTTTCAAAAGGCTATTGGAAGACCCAGGAAACGGAATAGACCCTGCCTTTAATTGGTTGTTATAAATTTTCTGAAAAGCAGCTGAATTTGAAATGGTTTTTCACCACCCATTATGGTGGCATTTCTAATATAAAAATAAGGAAAAATGTAAATGCTGTTTTGGTAATATTAGTTTTACCCCATCCACATCCTGTTGGTAAAAGTATGCATTTAATTATAAATAGTGATGTAGGAGAAGTTCAGTTTTCCCAGAGAGAACTGTGAGATATATGTAAATTACATACTTGATGTCTGCCTGACTTCTCCCATTTATGATCAATTAAGTTTTAACTTCTGTAACAGAAATGTTAGTGATGTACATTATTGCTTTTCTTGCGGGTTCCTGTCTGGAAGCAGTGGGGTAGCCACTGGTAGTGTCTCCTGGCAATCTCTCAAAGTTGGTTTGTATAGTAATGTGTAATGCAGCTATTGCAGGACTTTGGGTAAAATGCCAGGATTGTACTTAGGGATTAGAGTCTACTCATATTAATAAATCATTCAAAATGTAGGATGTCTTTGTTGGGGTTTTTGATTTTCAAGTAAATGCTGTGCTTTAATTACAGTGAAGTATTTCTTAAAGGAGCAAATTTTATTCCAAAAGTTATTACTTTAATAAGCAATGAATAGGCAATTAAATAACTTGAATCTGTTTTCTGAACCAGAGTTGGCATTCAATGTATGCTTGAAAACCACCAGCAGAAACAATGAATCAGATACTGTTTGCAAGTTTTGCTTAAAGAACAAAAGCTAAAGTTTCTACAACCTGAATCAGAGGGATCATTAGAATTCCCAGTGGGTCCTGACGTTGTCCTGCCTCTGCAACACTCCTCCCAACCTGGTATGATTTTGGGATATAGTCAGTGATTGCAGGCTGAAAGAGAAAACTTCCATTAAAAAAAAAGAAAAGAACAAAAACCAAAGCCCCCAGTATTATTTGTGAGTCTGGTGTAATGTGGCTAAATCAGAAGTAAATGTATAATTAACCTTTTTTTCATGATAAATTAACATTAATTTTCTCAGGATTAGTGTGAAATAGCATAATATAGGACAGGTTTAGCATTCAGGGTAAGTGTCACATGGGACCTTTAACACTCTTACAGGATTAGTGCAGCCAGTGATTCATGCTGTTACCATGCACACAGAAATAGTGTGCAGCTTCTGGCCATCAAAGAGGCTTTCCTAATTACCAGCTTTTACAAGTGAGCATAGAAAGATTAGAATATAAATATGAGGAAGATGGCTTCAGAGTTCTTGAGGGAGCAAGATAAAATACTCTCTTTCCCCAGCGAGCAGCTCAATTTTCGAAGGAAATTTTGCAGTATTGTTCGAGAATGCATCATTAGGAAGATAATTAATGAAAAGGTCTGTTGTTAGGGTCTGAGTGAGTGTGGTGTCTTTATGTTCATCCCTCTTTTTTCTTTTACAAGGGCATTTCTTCCTTGTCTTATTAATCTGAGCATTCTTTATGCAAGGAAAATGATGAATAATTTTTGAAGACTGGGAAAGAAGAGTTGAACTTAAAAAGCACTGGTTGAAAGTGTACAGCTTTGATGATACTGAGAAACAGGCCACTCTGTTTAGGTACTCAAATACAGACTCAGTGTATTAATGTGCCTAATGTTTGGAATCCAAGAACCCAGAAGCAGAATTCTTTTTCTTAAACACTTGAACCAAAATAGGAAATGAAAACACAGATGCTTTAGAAGCATCATTCTGGTAAGTCCTATTAGTGGCCAGAAACTCCTCCCCCAGCTGTGATCTGTGTTTCTCTGCAGCCTGGCCGAGATAGCTGTGGTTCAAAAGTTGAGGACAGATGCAATTTGCCCTGCCCTGATGCTGCTCCCCAGAGGGTGCCCCCAGACAGGGACTGGGGCTCCCCAGCAATGTGCTGAAACATTGTGCAGTGTGAGCACAGGGGTAAGTCTGAGGCCATAGATGAGAGGCACATTTTCCAAACAACTCACTCCACCTTCTTTCCTTGTTCTCATCTTTTACTGTAGATGCAACAACTTAAAGCCTGTAATACACCAGCTCTGCTCAAAAGGGGCTCCTTTGCACCTCCTTTGCTAAATATCAGCCCATGTAGGAGGTAACGTGGAAACACTTGAGCAATACCTGAGGAAGAAAACATGCTTACAGCCAATTCACTGTTAATATATCAAATACAACATTTTACAGCCTGCTGAGCTCTGCTTCATAACTCAGAAAGAAAAAATAGTGGGGTTCATGACTTCTCAGTGGATATAAGATTGCAGATAGTTTGGGCCATTAATCCATGTCAGGCACCAGTCATCTGCATGCTCCTGGACATATTCTGTTTTGCACACAGAGGTATTGTTCATATAGATTTCAGGGGTTTAAAAGATTACTCTGGGTTTTGTGGAAGTCCTAAAAGTTTAGATGCTACCGTGTGGACTGCCATATGTCCATAAATCTCAGACATCTGGCAGCCCAGCTGGAACTGGTGTGCACATGAGGTCTGGTACAGCCTTGCACAGCAGCCACTGGGAAGTGCTGGATTCCCTCCCTCCACACGTGCTGCACAGCTGACTTGTGCATGGAAATACCCTGAGCTGCTGGGCTGGTTCATTGCACATGGACACCAGTACCTGCAATTTGTCTTTGTAGTTTTTCTTTTTCTCTAGACCCTGATACTTTGTGCTGGACAGCCTGGGTGAATTTAAATGAGTAATGTAAAAATGTTTGTTCCTGTGTAGTAAGTCTTGGGGCTCAGGCCTTTGGAGGCAATAGCCCTTTTTCTGCTATTACAGATTGTAAATTCATAGCACCTTTCGGATCTCAGTGCAGTTTTTCTAGGTTTGCATCTTAGAAGCAGAGATCAGCATGGGAACTGCTCAGTGGGACTTCCTTTTCTTTGCTAGCCTGGATATTCATATTTACCAATAAAACCAAGAAGGCTGAACTTGAATGGTGCGTGTGTGTTAAAAATGAGCCTTTTAGTGCTTAATGTATATTAGAGAAATTGTTCAGGAACAATTTATCCATAGGTTGTCTGTGAAGTGCTTTCAGTGACAGCTTTGTCCTGGGTTATCAGCTGTTGTAAGTGCCGGTTGCACAAAGGCATATTTAACTTGTGCACTCGGTTTGCTTTGTAGTCAGATTTTGCATTCATGAGCAGATACAATTTGCTTATTGTTTGGAACAGTTCCTTTCCTTTTATGTAAATTCCTTGTCTTTTCTTAGGCTCCCATACCTCTATTACATGTCAAGCAAGAGTCTGATCACTGGACAAGATATCTATATGTGAAATAGAAATTGAGTGTAGAAAGGTGCAGCTGAGCTTTGTTGTCTTCTAAATTAAAAAGTTAGATGGAAACCAAAAGTGTTTGACATGGATGTTCTGCTGGAGAAGGGCTGGATAGAGCTGCATCTTTGTAGGCAGTTTCTTTCTGAACCCTGCCCAGGACAAAGCTACCTATAAACAAGAATCCTGGTAATATGAGGATGTTTTAGATGAAACCTAACAAGTTGAATGAAGTTCTGTGCGTAATTATCTGAAATCCCGCAGGCACACCTGCACATGAAGTTCAGCATTGTTTATATGGATGTATAGGGTAAAGGTCTTCATTTTCATCTTGGAGTGCCAGGGAGATGGTTTTGTGTTGTAATTAAGTCTTCATAATATCAGGAGGAAATTGCTGTGCCCCAATCTGAAAATTCATTGTGCAGCTAAATGCTCCTCTTTGCATAGAAACTGTTCTTAATTAATAATCTGTTTGATGGATTATTAGTGCCAGACTGGATTGGCATCTGCGCTTTGGACATGATGTACCTGATTGTACTAACAAGTTAGAACAACATGTATCAACTACTGTAATTATCATGTTGCCACTGTTTTCTGCAGATGTAAAGATACATAATTCAAGCTGACAAGCCCAAAGATTTTATTGGAATGACCTATGATACCCTAAGTTCTCATTAATATACAGCCAAATGCACAATATCAATTAAGTATAAGATACAATCTCAGGCGTTCTTAGCATTAGCAGCAGTTAAAATTAGTAATGCAGCAGAAATTCTTATAATTTTATTTTCCTGCCATGTTGAAATGAAGAATTTTGCAGATTTCTTAAAAATGTGTGATTTTGAATAGTCTGTTCTTTTTTGTGTTTTCGATTCTGACATTAGTATGTAGTAGGAGTAAATAGCATTTAAAATGAAGCCATTGTTTATTCACAAATCAAATAAGCTACCGACAGCTGCCCTAGTGGCTTCCTCATTCACTTAAATTAATGCCTAAGGCCTTGGGGTGAATAGTCTTCTGGGGAGAATGTGGGCATTTATTTTCGATTTCCATTCAATGTTGGGTCTTTTAATGCCAAATCCTATTTAATGTGCACATGTTATGTTGAACTGTGTGCAAATTTATTCTATGGACAACTTGACAGAATTCATACTATTAAAGTCACATACAATTCGTACTCAAAAAATAAGGCCTGTTCTTTTGAACAAGCAGTGTACAATTCTGTCTTTATTTTAGTATAAGATCTGCATAGCGCTGAGAATAAGTCCTACACAATAGTAGGTACTTTTTAACTAAGCTTGGGGTTTGATGTTTTGGATTTCTTCCAAGCCATGTGCATTTAATCAGGATTTTCTTGTGCCCTCAAGTGTTGAGACGGTGCTGTGACTGATACAGTTCAAGAACTTGAGGGGGAGGGTAGTTTTGCTAGGTTCAAGTATCCTCCTTTTTTTTTTTTTTTTTTTTACTTTTAAAATTTTTTCCCCCTTACTTGGAAACTGCATAAACGTATTTGATATTACGTCAGGACAGCAAAATTAATTAGGCCCTACATCCACATAAGGACTAGACAAAAAGAAGATGAGAGGATGTAAGAGTGATAATGATTCTCTAATGTAGTGGTCAGCCTTCTCCTGGGGAAGTGGAATACAGTTCCAGTTCTGCTCCAAGAATTGCTTTTGCATTTAACAGAAATAATTGAATTGGATGACTGTCACTATCTCTTTTCCCGTCCCGGTGCCGTGTTAAAATGACCACATTTTAACAGTGCACAGTTTATTAAGCAAGTTCAAATAAATTCCAGTAGACTTTAAGCTTCTTAGGTCTGAGAGAGGGAACATTTCCTTTGTGGATCTTGAGGGACATTGTTATCAACTAAATGGAAAGCTGCTTTGCCCATTAGCAGTGAGGTTATGGACAAGTGCAGAGATTGAACTTGGAATGCAGTTTAGCAACGTGAGAGAGGCAGTCTGGCCATGACCAAAAGCCCAAGGTCTAACCTCAAACACTGGAAAACTTTGGAGCTGTAAATAAAGTGCTTATGGACTTTGTGGCTCTCTTTAGTAGCAGGGGTCTGGAACTTGGTAATTCTGGATTAAGTGCTTAGTTTCCAGCTAAAAGCCAGCACAGACATGCTTCAGAGATTGCTGGAAAACTGGTTCTGGGTGTCTGCTGGGACAGAACTGCATTTGAAGTTGAAAAAGAAACCAAGGGCCGATAGTTTGACCTGACAGCACCACATAGGGGATGTAATTTTCCTTTTTTGCATCTGTAACTTATGCAGCTTTTGTTTATGAGCTCCCTCTAAGCCTAGGTTTGACACAAACTTCTAAGTGTTAATCTCTAAAAGCTTACACCTCTTTTTGCAGCTCTTTTGCTTCTTTGCACTTTCTTCTGTCTGTATTGTCAGATTTGCATACTCACTGCTGAAATGGAAGGTGAAATGTCCTTCTCCAGTTATTTCTCTGCCTTCACACTTCTCTGCCTTTTCCTCAGCCCTTCTGGACTGGATAAAGATCACAACCCCTCTACTGTTTAATGTTCAATCTTGCTTTATTTTGTGGAGCTAGAAAGGAGGAGTCCCAGCTACTGCAGACTCCTCTGGCTCCAATTCTGCAGTGGTTTTTTCTTTAAAAAGTGAAGCTGGTGCTAACCTGTGCTTCAGTTCTGAGACTCCCCACTTTACAGCAGCATGAAAATGGCATGACTTCTGAAAGCTTTGCAGCAGCCCTACATAGTTCTTAATAGCATCCATGTTGCAACAGGAGTGTTGTCAATTTTAGGGTTTTTTTCCAAGTTAAAAGCTGTAAGCAACAGCTGAGAGGTGATTGTATGCTTTCCTCTATTATTTTTTGGGTTGGGGTTTTGATTTGGGTCAAATACCTCCACCCCACCTGTTTCAGAAAGGCAATTCTGCATTTGCTTTACCTGCACTT
>NW_005054495.1:725814-754662 GCF_000277835.1 Geospiza fortis | reverse complement strand
AAATTAGTCAAGCCTGTGTTTGTGAAGACAGGCATTTCAGTTCCCCTTGAGGTACTCAGAACAAAGTGATTTTCAGAGTTGTCATATTTCCCCAACTGCCACTAACTCAAGATGAGCTTGCTTTGTTGAATATCTCTAGAAAAAACTCCTTTTTTTGAGAAGTATGACATAAGGTAACCTGCTATACCATTTTGCTCTTAATTTTCATTAAAGTTTATATTCTGAAAGAATTAATGGCTGCAATTCCTTTCTTGCAAAAGAGAGCTTGCAGCTCAGCCTGTAGTATCAGAATTGTCTGTGCTTGCTGATATATTAGTTCTTGCTTGGTTTTTTAAATATTGTTATGGTGTCTAGAGGAATCGTAAAAAGTGGGTGCTATAGAGTAAAATTTTGTACTTGTAAAAAAAGGAGAGGAAAAAATGGTATTATTTGAAAACTTCTTACATCTCCCATAAACCGTATTTTCATACTCAGCATGCCACGTGAACAAAACAGTCATGTAATATTTTTAGGTATCTTCTAGGCAGTGCTACTGCATATTATTTGAATACTTTTCTAAATTAATCATTGTGCGATCCATCATCACCTGTTCCTTTCCATTTGTTTCTGTGCTAGGTCAGCATATGTTTTCACATTTACTGCTTTCATCACCTCTCCTCTGTTACTCCATACCAAAAAACTTGGTTCTTCAAAGTTTATCTCCTTTGTAAATACATTCGAGGCCATCCTTTTCCATTTTTGAAAGTCACTTTGTCAGGAATTCAGAATTCCAGAGCACGGATGCAGAAAGTGTTGCTTTAACAGGGTCAGTTAGATATTGACATTGTGCCCCTTGCTTAGGGTGGTTCCCACTGGAGACACTTTGATGTTCCTTTTGTGAGCTGTGTCCTGCTGTCTGCATTTGCCTCTGCAGAGGCCCTTGTCAGGGTGGAAATTTCCCCCTCGTGGATGGAAATATCTTATGTCATCTCTCAGCCAAAAATTGGTTTGACCACCAGCCTTCTGGTGGTTAAAGCTGAATTTTCTCTCCTTCTCTGGAGGACAGAGCTGTTTCTTTCAAGTCTTCCAGCTGGAAGTGTTTCCTATCTTTAAACAATTTGAGTATTAAATGGCCTTTTATGGCAGTGGGAAAATAGAAAATATATGTCAATGGCACATCAGTGTTTTTACTGATAAAATCAGTAATATTCTTG
Organism: Geospiza fortis; assembly: GCF_000277835.1. Lineage (NCBI taxonomy): Eukaryota > Metazoa > Chordata > Aves > Passeriformes > Thraupidae > Geospiza > Geospiza fortis. The sequence continues at coordinate 753,469 of NW_005054495.1, read as the reverse complement.
GCTTGGGTGAGAATCAGCATAAGCTCCAAGGCCTCAGTCAAACAAAATACCCGCAAGTCAATTTCCAGCCCCACTGTTTCATCCTCTTGGGGGCCTACATGGTTTGGATCTGGACATAAGAAAAGGAAATTACTTACAGCCATACATCTCAAATAAGAATACTTACTTGCCTTTAAAAGGTGTTTTCAGGGTGTGAAAACCCCAGGTTCCCCTGGAGCTGGTCTCAGTGTCAGACCTGCTCTGGAAGGCACGCTCAGTCCCTTTGTGACACTCACTGCAGGCCCCTGTATGCTTAAGTAAGGTTAGACCAGATGGTCCTTCAAGGTCACTTCCAGACTGGGTTCTTCTGTTATCCCCAATGAATTCCAAGAGGAATTTGCCTGAATTTACCTGTTCCTTGGCAGTGCCTTATTTGTTCTCTGGGCTCAGTAGGGATTGAGTCTAGCTCTGTTGGCCCTTGGCCTCCTGCCCCCTGGCGAGGTGGCCTCTGTGCACCCTGGGAGAGATGCACAACCTGTCCCATGGTACTCTTGTGTTCTGGAGCCAAACCCAGCACATCATGATACAGATCTTTATCAGCTCATTAGAGCTGCTGAAATGTGAAATCTCAGAATGGACTGCACTACAAAAGGAATAAGAAATTTGCATTAGCTCTTATCCAACTACCCTCTCATTTGCATGCACAAGTGATAAATTCCATTTATTCTCCTGCTTGGGATATTGATTTTCTTTTAAAATTCCTGTTTCAGGATACATATCATATTCATTGCTCTTATATGCACCTGTTTAAACACAACACTAAGAACCCTTAGGCTTGATACAGAGAAAACAAATCCTTTGTGAATTTTTAATTAACCTGTCTATATGATTTGAACCGAATAAACAAAATTTACTGCATATATTTCGATTAACTGGCCTTTTGTATTCTCACAGATCTAAGCAAAATCTTTCTGGGAGAAGACTCAATTAGCATTTCGATCTCTGTTTCACTTGAACAATTCAGGCTTGTTTTTAAGAATGTAGTCTTTTGTCTACAGATAAACACAGAATTAAAAATCTAACCTGATATGTCAACTAAATTAAAATTGGACAGATTACCCTCACCCATCAGACATTGCCTGCAGGGCATGTTTTCTCCTTGCAGCCTGAGAAATTCAGCTCCAACGTGGCTGTGTGTGGTACCTCATTCTTGAAGTACCCCAGGGAAAGGGGTTTGTGGGTCCTTGGGTGCATGGACACAATCCAGACTAGGATGCCACACCAAAGGAAGATGGGAGTGTATGTTAAACTACCCTTATACAGGAGTAATCCCATCCAATCCTTTTACTTTCTTTTTTTTTTGTTTGTCCCCTTTCTGAGGACATTGATGCAAAAGAAGTCTAAACAGATGAAAGCCTGTAGGTGTTACTGGGATCGCCTTTTCATCAGGTAAAAACTGGCTGGTACAGATCCTTACACTACTAGATGGAAATGAAAGTATGAATTTCTATAAACACAAGCAATGTGTTCTGCTGTTTTAAACAGTGCTCTCCAAGATACAGTTATTCTTCCAACAGAGTGCAGCACCTCATTTACTCAGGCGTAAATGTTGTTTTATAATGGCAATGTCATTCGTTCCAGTATTCCTGTGTACACATGTAAACAGATCAATTCATTTTGGGGTTTAATTCATCTTGTTTTCTCTGACATATTACAATTTAAAAGCAGTAATTAAGCAAATACATTGCATTGTATTATGTTAATAGTCTTAATATCCAAGTTCCATTTTCAGACAAAATAGTGATAAATATGGTGGCAATACAATGAACACCAGTTGTTTCTCCTACACAAAAAAAAAAGAATCCGGCAACATTCATTGACTTAGGTTAGCCTTTGGGTCTCGGAATAAACATCCCACATCTACTTCAAATGTAGGCAAAATTCAGTTGACTAATTCTGCAGGCAGTTTATAAACATACTTTGATAGGTGTGTCCTTCTAAATCCTATATCAAATCAAATACGTGTCACACTGCATGACCTAACATAGCTCAGAGCAAACTAGCACATGCAGAACTCACATATGCAAAAGAAATTCAGTGTCTTTGTTTGTACCTTGTCTGCCGCTCTCTGTCTTTTCATCTTTACCATAATGCTAAAGATGTTCACACTGGCAGTCCAGAGCACTTCCCCAATGCTGTCTGTAATCAAAGAGCTTTTGACCTTTCAAAAAAAAAATTCCTACTGAGGTTTGCTTGTTTGTTTGTTCTGGGGGCTTTTGAATTCAGTGTGAAGTGCACAGATGAATAAAGGTTGAGTCTTGACGCCTTCTACCAATTCAGAGTTTCCAGTAACCTCGAATGCATTTAGAAGATTTTTTTGGGGTAAAAATTTTCTTAAGTAAACTGAGACCTGCATTTTGGTAGACCTCTGAAAACAGACTGTTTTGTATGTGAAGTGTGTTTCAAGTGTCACATCACTAAAACTCCTCGTGTTGTCCTTTGTGCCTCTTTCAGCCACTCCCTTGCCTGAAGTGCAGTTACCATGATGAGAAACTCTAAAGCAGCGCTTTGACGTGGGGTTTTTTGGCCCAGGAGAGGCTGTTGTTCTAATAGCTCTAGAGGTCTGTGTCTGAGACTTTCAAACTCCTTGGCTGGTGTTAAGCTGCTTTGCTTTTGTGAGCATCCCTTTTTCAGGCAGGGAGAACATCAGTGTGAGCATCCCTGTGGGGTTTCTGGTTCCTGTGGCTGTCGGGATCCAGCTCACAGCTGTAAAACCTGCAGCCACTCTGCTGTGTAAACAGTGCTGCAGAGTGATTTCAGAACACTTCAGTTTATAACCTTCTTTGAAAACCAGCTCCCTTAATGACACTTAGACATGGGTTCCAGATGTGACAGTTAAATATACCCAACCCTTGGGAAATTAGCAGCATTGTTTTTTTTTTTCTTTATTCATTACTAAGTGCCCTCTGCTATTTTTCACGCTCTCCCTCCAATCGTCTCTCAGTCTCCCTCTGTACTCCACGTTACAGCAGAGACTGCTGTGCTTTGGTACTTACATTCTCATGAGGGAGTGAGGAACAGCATTATCAACTCACTTTCTGTAGCAGCTGAAGAGTGTAGTCTCACTGCACTTAAGCCTGGTTACAAAATGCTACTGGAGCAGTGTTTTGAGCTTCATATTCCACTGGAAACCCAGTGTGTGTCTGTGTGGATGCCTCCATATGTTGATGCATTTATGCACAGCGAGGACAGGACCTGTTAAATGTCATTTTGGTAAAAGCATGCAATTTTTGGCCAGTAGAGTTTTGGGGGTTGGTTGGTTGGTTGTTTTTCCATTCCAAGTACAAGGGTAGCTTAACTGAACAATCTCAAAAAAAGGGCAGCTCTGTAGCCATGAGTTCTGATCGTGGATGGAAATATCTTGTGTCATATCTCAGCCACAAAGTGGTTTGCCTTAGTTCTCAGAGTAGGTTTGTTTGAAAGACTGTTCTTGAAAGTAACATGTCATTCCAAGCTGGAATACTGAAGAGCATACAAAGAGAGTTTTTAAATAGTAGTGCCAGAGAAGAATATTAATGGCAAATAGGAATCTGATTAGCTCCTTATGAATTGTTACTGGGTCCAAAGACAGTGAAATAATATTCCTGGATGCTAATGAGTGTTACATACATTTTTCTATTGAGGCCATGTTTCATTTAGCATGCACTCTCTGTCTCTGGTTGATTGGGGCACTGTTCCCTGGGTGCTGCAGCTAATAATTAAAGACCCACAGAGCAGACCTGATGCCACCAGACCTCTTGGCAGGGCTCTGCCTGTCTCTGTCATTAACCTGTTGCTGCAGTTTGGCTTCACACCCCTTGCCTGTGGTTGTCCTGCACCCCACTCCCTCCTGCCTGAAGTTCTCTCACTACAATGCACACCTGGAGGAAAAGTTCACCTTACTGGGGCCTGTTCTACTCAAATATTTCATCTGTTTTTTCTGAAGCAGTCCTAGATTACATGCCATTGAGATTACTTGTATGCAGTGCAGCACAAAGCTGAATCTCATCAATCTCTCTTTGCTTTATTCTTTCATCTTTTTAAATCTATACTTCAGGGAACCACATTTTAATAATGAAAACCATCACCATGTTTATCAAATTAAAGCAGACAGTGACCTGGCCATCTATTAACATTCATAATATTCTTAGGACTCAACTTACACAAATTCATGTTACCTGCTTAGTAAATTAAGATCCTGTAACAGAATTAATCATTCATGCTTGTTATTGACATATGCCTTTGTGCTTTCAAAGAGAACATGTTAAAATAATAACTAATTAAAAACAGTAGGCATAAGAGTAGCATAAATCTGTGTATAGATAAATGCCTAGTGGTCCATACCACTCTGAAATTTCTAAATGTACAGTGGTTTAAAGACAGTATGTGTATTTTTAAAAAACTGTACAATGGGCATTGATTTATAACCCAGTTAAAATTACAGCTCTTACAACAAAGTAGGCTTAAAAGTAGTCTTTGCCATGCTGTATGAAGTTGTGTATTAGTTTATGGTTTCACCACTGTCAAGTGAAGTCTTCAACCTTTTCAAGTTTGTTTCCTCAAAAAACTGTCATGGCCATTTTAAGAAGAAAAGACTTCAATGGGATAAGTGTTAATTTGAAGTGTCCACATTTGAAAAATATTAACCTTGGCTTCCTCTGTAAATGTTACTGGAAACTGTCAGACTGGAGACATGGCTTTGACTGATTAACTACCAACTGGATGAAAATACAAGTTTCAAAATTACTTCAGACATCATTCAAGACTGGTTGGAATTTCTCAACTAAAATGCACGAAAGAGTTTTCTTAACAATGCATAAAGTTACTTTAGCAGCTTTATAAGAATTTGGATTTGGGGATCCACAAAAATTAATTCTTCTAATATTTGGGACATTATTTTAAGGCTTGGGACAATGCCTAGGTCTGTTTATTTGCAATGTTAACTAAGACCTTAGGATAAATCACATTTTTGTATGGTGTTCTGATTTTGTTCTTTTATATTGTACTGTCCCTAAGCTCCCTCCTCTGCCTACAAAATCTTCTTTTTTGTCCTCTAAACTCTTGTGCCTTGTCTTGCTTGTCATTTTTTGTTTGTATCTCCAAGGCACAAAATTTACCCAGCTGTATGTTTACTAAAAATCCATGGTAAAAAAGGGGACTTGGTGTATAGTTATATTAACAAAAACAAGGGGGTTTTTTTCATAGTAGATTCATGAGGGTTTTTCATTCATTTTCTTATTGATACAGGTGTTACATAATGGGACAAAGCCTTACAACTCATGCTTGTCATTTTCCAGGCTAAAACTGGTTGGAGTCTAGAAGAATGGTATGATATTTTAAAGGGAAACTTAAGCTATTAAAAGAAAATTTTGAGAAATTCCTAGCAAAATGAAGAAAACCATTCAAATCCACTTCATAATTTTAATTTACCCTAATGACCTGTAATTTCCTTTTTTCGGACATGTGGCTCTTCCATTACATGAATCACATTGACATTGTCATGCTGAATTAGATTCATTAAAAGGGTGCTTTTGTTATTCTAGTTAGTTTACAATTCACTATTTATGCTCTATATCTAGTGATAGTGCTTTACAAAAGAATTAGAATTTTTTGGCAATTTTTTTGTTTTCCCCTTTGGCTGAGCTAAACCAGCTTTTGTTAAGATCTGAAATTAATTTGCAATATTGTTTCAACAGCTTAATGAAGCAATTCTTGAATTAGACATGTAACAGTGCATACTGCGAAGTATTTAAAATATATCTAATACTACTAGGTCAAACCACTTTTTTAGTTGTCTGTTGCCTGTTTTTAGCTATTGTACTGGAAACTGATTTGCATAAATGTATATTTCTTACTTTCTATGGGCCAAATTCATAAACCCAAGTTGATTTTTATAGCCATTTGTTTTTACCAAGTCTGTAAAGCTTGACAGGTCTGTCCCAGTGAGTGATACAAGTTTCTGTCCAGATGATTGCTGTGCCATACGATACCAGAGCTGAGATACCCGTGACATCTCACAGTCAGGCAGCCAAGCTTTAAAATTTTCACACAGCGCCAGCTGACCTGTTGTTGAATTGAGACATTTAACTTATTTATCTCTTTCAAAGTGGAAAATTTGTCCATTTGTTACTGTATTTTTATGACTGAAAGTATGACCTAATAAATATATTATTAGAAATAGCAACCATTAGGGCAGGTTTTTACAAGTTTTTATGGTGATGGTTTTGTCGAAGTTTATTTTCCACTAAAAAGAAAAAAATTGTTCAGATACAGAGTAATTGCTCCGTTCAGCCTCTTATGATTTATGCGTGTGTTAGGAATTTACGAATAGAAATATTTCTGCAGTGAATCAGAGCAGCTGTCCATCTATCTCTGTCTGACAGCCACCAATAAAAGCTGCTTTTCAGGAGATTTTTTACTTTCTTCCTCTCCATTGAACTCACTGGAGCAAGATGGGTGTGTATGTGACATGGGATCAAATCAATTTGCTGTTAAGACAGGTGTAGACAATGCTAATTAAGAACTAAATCTGGAATTCTGGTTATAAATTCAGTATTTGTGTTTGAGTAGAGGCTTTTCCATGGACACTAGAACAGACTTCTTTCTCTGTTTAAAATACAGATTTCTGTTATGCATTGCTTATACTGACAAAGAATAAACACCATACTCATTTTCTCAGTCTGATGCTTAAGGAGCTGTAAATTAGATTCCTTGTTCTGTGTTGGTCTTTTCTAAAGATAGGAAAAGTCTATGAAATGAGACAGAACTTGACATCTCTTAGAAAAACAGAGTTACTCTGAATTTTTGAGTCTAATTGCAAGCAGAGAATATAGTTCATTGTATACACAAGTACATGAAGCATTTTCCCCTCAGAATTCTGGGGAAACTCCTGGGCTGGAAGTTTAAAATAAGCATAGAGCCTTGCTGCATGCTGACACTGAAGTGTTGAAAGCAATTCCTTCAGAAGGTATTATCTTCTGTCACTCTTTGTGAGAGTGATGGAGATGATCCACATATGAATCATGTTTATTACATAATGCTCAAGAGCTGTTTGGGAACAAGGCTGCTGCAAGATAAACCCTGTCCGGATGAACTTCCAAAGTAAATCACCAGGATGGGCAGAGGGACACAGTGTGCAACAGTGAGGATGTGATAACTGCAGTGAAGGGTTTGATAACTGCAGACACTGGTTTAGTTCTGTGATTGATTTAATTTTACTGAATCTGCATGTTGGTGAACACTTGTTTTCTTCTCTTTAATGTCCACTGTAGATATGTTTAATCAAGGAAAGGGAAGTAGAATGAAAAGAGAAGTGTGCCTGACATTGATAGAAATCCTGTTTGGAGAAATTGTTCAGGAATAGTTCATCCATGTGAAAATATGATCCTTGTAAGACTGCCAAGGTCATTGAGGCCTGTGGAGATCGGATGAGTAAATGCTGGTCACGCCTGGAGGCAGCTTCAGCTTATGAACTCAATTCTTCAAAAAATGTAAAACAGTTTTACAGAAAAGAATGTTTGTCATTAGCCTGTCAAGGCTGTTTCCCTCTTGTTTTCTTGGTGCCCTTTTCAACACTCTGTGTCCCTTTATGTACCTGTCAGCTGCCCTGGGTGGGTAGGAACAGCTGAAATGTTGGTGCTGGTTTGCATTCTGCTGGCTGGGAGGTATCTGAGCCTCCTTGTGTGGTGTGAAGAAGTGCAGACAGAGCCCTTCTTAATGGCAGGGCCTCAGCAAAGTTTTGTAGCAGCCCATGGTGCTCAGGCTGCCCAGCCTGATGGTTATACCCAGTAAACTACAGGAGTGGGGCCACCTCAGTGAGAGGAGCTATCCTGCTGTCTGCATGACAATACATGTCTGTTAAAATACTCAAATCTTCATGTAGAAACAACTCAGAGTCTTTAATGAGAACAATACTGGTTATTAGAAAGAGGAATCCTTTCATTGCTGGTCCTCCATCATCCCAGCTAATTTGCCATCAACCATTACCATATTCAGAATCAACTACACAAAATATTTGGTGCAACTTCAATGTATCTGCTCCTCTCCTAAACTCACTGGGTGCCTGCAGGCAATTCAAAAAGAGTTCATTTTGTTCACCACAACTTTTGGAAAGCCTTACTACATTCGCTTTAGTGCCAATGTGTCTTCAATCTGTAGTATACCTTGATGTTTGAATTTGCACATGATTTAACATCCCTTCAGCATTCATATTTTCTTTGATCCCCTTGCTTATTAAAAAATGCAAATCTAAATTGTATCTTATTAATGTGCTTCTTTGTGCTAAAGCTGTGGGGGGTTAAAATCCCAGCTTTGGTAACGTATTTGGATTCTTAATGTGCGAAGTGCAAAGAGAGCTAGACTTCTGCAGGCCATATTTTCTAATCAACTGTTATGAAAGAGATTTTTTATTGTGTTTCTGTTTCTTGCTCTCATGGAATTTAGAGGAATAAAAAGAGTAATGACTTCATTGTTATACAAAAAATATTTTCAACCATGGATAGTGTTCCTTAGTAATTCGCAGTAATTTCTCAAAAATGACAGTGAGGAATCTTGGATGAAATTTCAGAAAAATATGTATTTGAAATATAGGAAAGCCTTTTAGCTGCTTGACTTGAAGTAATTTTTTTTTTTTGCTATGGACCGAGTACATGGATTTTGTAGTAGTAAACGGTGGTCACTCATTTTTCCAGTTAAATATAGTAGCTTTTAGGAATTGAGTGCATCCTTTCACTATTAAAAAAAGAAAAAAAAAGAGAAAAAGAAAGCAAATGCTGTAAAATTACTGATGCATTTAAGGCCATTAAAGTGCTCCTTATATTTCCTTTTTGCACAACTTGACCTATTCCTGTGCCCTGGTAAAAGCTTTCTCTTCATGTTTAATGGCTTTTCTTCTTAGCGTTGCTGCTTGTTTCTGAATTGCTTTTTGTGCATCTGCTTAACTTGTTAGGAATTCGGGTGGGTCATTATTACTTGAGATTCAGCACTGCATGAACCCATCATAACGAAATGTAAAGCATCATGTGAGACTGATTAAAAGAAGGCAGGGAAATGTCAAACTTTGTTATAGTGCTGTGTTACTTCACAACTTACTTTGCAGCATCTTTGCTGCTTCAGAAGCAGTCCAGTCATTAATGAATTTTGGAGATCGCTTTGGATAAAGACAAACTAGAAAAGTTGATTATTTAATTTTTTTAAGAAAAGGGAAAAAAATTACCTTAGAATTATCATTAGGAAACAAATAACAATGGGAATATTTATGCAGCTTGTGTGTTTGTCGAAGCAGCTAATCCTTGTGCTGTTTCTGCAGTCGCTGCAACTTTAGGGCATTCAAATTCTCAGTAAATTGTTGCTTGTGATAAATTGTGCTTCCTTTACTCCTTCCTTTACTCCATTCCTACTCCTGCTGCTTCAGAAGCCTGAGGGATCCTGCTCTGAAATGGGAATGGCAGGTGTGGGGTTGATAGCCTGGTCTAGAGCTTATTCTAAGCTTCTCCAAACTCAGAGGAGGAAACTCTTCTAATAGTCATTCTATCATACTAGTAGTTCTATTCTTCATTAATTTGCCTTGAAAAGAATTACTGATTAGGGATGGAGAAAGTCCTTCATCCAGGAACTAGATCTCCTGTGTTTGTAGCCAGGCTTTGCAGAGTTTCACACTTGGGATCATTTAATGGCTGTGGCCCTCATCCGAGGGTCACAGATTACATTTTGTGCAGTATTCCCCGGTTCCATCTCTTTTCAACTCCCTCCAACTCAGGGAATGAAGGCTGAGCAGACTGACATTTCTTCCAGGAGCCCTTCAGAAATGGAAACTGATGCTCCTGGCACTGTCCCTTCACTGGCTTCCTGCGATTTTATAGATGAATGGGAAATGGTAGGAGAGTGGGCTTGGAGCTCCCAGGCTCTGGCTGCCTGACAGCTCTGTGGGGGTAGGGCTCTGGGGAGCTGACCAGCACTTCTAGTCCAGTTTTCACTGCTTTCCTGAACAGATAAAACAGCCCCTATTTGTCAGGCTCAACAGACTGTCATTGCTGGGGACAGATGCTGTGAAAAAGCCCCTTGCTGATCCGACTGTCAAATACAGATTTTAGAAGTCCTTCCCTTACTGGACCCCACAGCTGTGATCCTGACTCAGGCACACCCTTTGCTGTGGGCAGTGAGCTTTGTGCTGTTTTTCTTCTCATTATTCTGTCTCCACCTGGATTTGGTGTTTCTTTGGCTGCATCATGTTCTGTACAGCAGAGGCCTCAGCCCCTGCTGCCCCAGCTCAGCTGTGGTGACTAGGAGAGAGATAAAGAGAGATATAAAAAGCTTCCTGCTCGAGAAAATGGGAAAGCAAGCAAGCAGTTTCATGCATTTCAGATTCAAGAGGTCCTTATTTTATTGCTCCTGGTGGCCATGTACATGTTTAAGAGCCCTGTCAGGACACTGGGATTGTCCTAAACCAGTGGCTTTGTGATCTCTTCTCAATAAGGACACTTTGCTCAGAGCTTGGGGTTTCAGGCTCTGGAGGTGTGAGTGCACGTTTGAAGATCCTGGTTTTGCCATGAAAGGGTTTTGTTATCGTGAAAGAGAAGCTCATGAAAGAGAAATGTCTCACAAACATTTGTGTTTGTTCATAAAGAAAACAACAGCAATGAAGTTTTGGCCAACTTTATGATAATAAAGGCCTGGGTTATCAAAATGCTTCTACTTGTCTGGGCCACCATGGTGAGACAAAGCTGCCAGAAATTTGGTTTAACTTCTCAGTTGGGCTGAAAGATTTTTTTTTTCCAGAGTAGCAAAACCACCCCAGACAGACAGAGTCTGCCAGTCCCTCTAGGCCTCACTCCCATCTCTGTGTTTCCCCTGGTGACCTGTGTGTATTGGAGGTGAAAAGATAGATTTTTTAACTGTGAAAACTGCTTTCTGCATTGGTAAAAGGCTATCTAAAACTATGCAACATAGCTCAGCAAGCAATTTAGGAAGGTAGTTTTAAGTTGTTTGACCTGTAACATGTGGTATGACGTGATGACGTGATGTAGCATTAAATTCCTTTTTAATTTCAAGTTAAAGTGTGTCCTCAATAGAAAAGAAGAAAACCACTCAAGAAACGTGAGAGTTTTTTCCTTCTTATGGTCTGATTAAATTATTTTTAGTGTACTTAATAAACTGAAACTGTCACTAAGCCATTAGCAATTTGAGAATTTGTGGAAGGAAAAGGAAGCCCAAGGGGGCTACTGAAAAATGAACTTAGAATTTGCTTTATTTAAAATAAATAAATAAATAATATATACACACATATATATATACACAAACACACACACCCCATCAATAAAACAGACCTAGAAAAAAAGCCCAGAGAATTATAATCGAGTTCCCAAACACAGTGCTTGGAAGCATGATAGAATAGGGTATTTAAAAAAATGATTTAAAAGTATCTAGGGGATGTAAGGTGATCAGGAGGGTCAGTGTGGATTCATTAAGAGCAAATGTCAAAGCAGTGTAATATCCTTTGTGACAGGGTGATTGTCATTTGTTCTGAATTGTAGTATGTGGAGTTTAGGTTAGATATTAGAGAAAAGAAATCTAACTAACTTTAAAGATAAGTAGACACTGTATGGAATACTGTGGAGGCTGTAGCATCACAACCACTGGGAGACTGGGACAGATGATTTGGAAAGGATGGACCTATTTTGGCTTGCCGCAGTAGGATGAACTGAATAGCCATTACAGCTGTCAGGCCTGAATTTGCCTGATCTGCCTAAAATTTCAGTGCACAAGTTTTGAACTGCTTGGTAAGATACTTGACAATGAGTCATTCCCTAATTTATTTATTCTTGTTTGTGGTAGGAAGGCACAGCACTCTCTTTTTCTGCCATTTCCTATGCAAATCAACTGATGCAGGTTTTTATAATTCTGTAATGGCTCTTCAGCACTGGCCAGGGCATTCTTTTCAAATATCTCTATAAATCAGCAAACCTCTGAATCCTTATGGAACCTGCTGGGTGACAGTGAGATGAGTGGGGCTGTAAGAGACCTGGTTATACGAGTCAATTACAAGATCATTTACTGGTTTAATCCATTTTTAACTGGATTAAAAAAAAAATCCACCTCTGTCAGTAGTGCACATTTCATTTTGTCCAGCATTTGACCTGGGGGCCCAAAAGTACAAAACTACAGTGTCACCAATTCCTGCAGTTGGAAGTTCTGCTTTTATGTGCTTTTTTCATTCATTCTGGAAGAGCAGGAAGAAATGAACTTTATCTATTGTATGCAGCTGAAATATAAACCCAAATTTTGCTTTAATCCTCACTCTTACTCATTACTCTTGCAAAATTATGAGTGAATACACCCCATTTTGCTTAAAGCAACAGATCTATATCCAGTTAATTTGTGGATAAATATGGGTTTCTGCTATTGATGTTTCTTGATCCACACAAAGTGGTTATATTAATACTGAAACATTATTAATCAATAGGTAGCTCTTTAAAAATACATCACTAAGACTAGCCAATTACCTTTAAGTATATATCAAAGGTGACAGAGCAATCATGGTCCATTAAAGAGTTCCAGAGATTTTAATTATTTTTATCTTCAGTGAAAATTAGAAAGGAAATTTAAATTTCTCAGTCTGGCGTCAAATAATTAGGAAAACCCACCAAACTGTTTCTTTAGTTTTTCAGGTTTGGTTTAGGAAACTACAAAAATGTGCCTAATTTCATCTTGCTCTCCTGAATTAAAACTACATAAACTGTGTATTAATTCACATTATTTGTAAAATACTCTGCTCAGTAGGATCCCAAAAGTAAGTTATAAAGTCATGTCATTGAAGGGTATGGTTCTGTTTGGTTTATAATGCTGATTAACTGTACTGACTTTCAGTGAAATGGAAATTCTGACCAAAGCATACCATCTATCTGTAGCCTCTCAGAAATTTTTTATTCAAAGAATTTAGGCTGTAATTTTGGGAAGCAAAAATTGTATTTTTTATATCTTGTTGAAAGTTTAAATACCCATTTTAAATATGAAACCTACTCTGCCCTGTTTACAGAGTCGGCACTGATGCTTCTGCTTTAGGAAAGGAATGCTATGGCTGGAGTGTTGTGTTGTGCTTTAAAATCAGATGGGAAACTGTATTTTCCTTTGAGATTATGATACCATTCCTCACATAAATTTCCTTAGTTAAGAAAACTATTTCCTCTCTGGCTCCTCTCCCTCAGCAATTACCCAGCACAAGCAATCTATGGAGAATAGCACGAGGTGTAGCTGATTGTCATTCAACGCAAGTGAAATCTTTAGGTGAACATTAGTCACTCTTTTAGACATGTTAGCTTGAAGTGGAAGCAGTCAATTACAGAGTAGAGGCTTTATGGCTACATTATTACCATCATACTATTAGATTTTCGTCAGCAGCATTCTGTTTGATCGATCTGTGCCAGGACATTGATGGATAGTTTTGTTCTTCAAATGTCAAATATGTGGGACTTTTGTGCTTTATTTACTAGTGCCCTGCTGTATTGTGGATATTTCGCTTTTCTACATCATTCTAGTTTCAACAGCTAATCATGATTCATTTTATTTGAAGTTTTGGTGTTGATTTCAATAGCATTCTTAATCATTCTTTCTTATGCTCTTGAATTACAGAGGGAGCTGTGCTATTGTATTGGACGTGCACTTAGTTGGACGTGTGAAAGTTTTCCCAGTGGTAGAGCAGGAGCTGCTGCTGATTGAGAAATGTGTGTGTACCCAGTGTGTAATGAATTTTGAGATTCTGTTCTCTCCTCAGTGCTTCCATGTATAGTGCTTTTTCTGGGATTGGGGCTCTGTTATTTTATGTCTCTCTAACACATGGTATTATATTAGAATATCACTAGCTTCAAGATGCAGGTTTAGTTAACCTCTGAGGCTTTAACATGAGTACTATTTTTAACTGAATATATGCATTTGTAAGTGTATTCAGAAGTAAAATAAGGCTGTTGATGCTAATCAGGTATATAAACAAATCCATTTGTGTTTTAGATGAGGATGAAAAAACGAGTAAATAAAAACAAAGAGCAAATACGTGTGGAATGGTGTTGATCTCCAGTCTCCAACAGGGCTTAAGAAACTCCTCATCAGCCTGTTTGTGAGGGGCACTAACTGAGTACTTCACCCATCTGAGCATTTTCCTAGCAGGGTTACTGAATTAATCCTTCAAGAGAAGGAGTAGGACAAGACTGAGAAGCTGAAGGTTACCAAAGTTTTCTGCTCAGTTTGCAAAGCATCAGGGTTTGCAGGCAGAAATTAGCAATGCAGAGGTTCTGCACCCACGGCCTCAGCAACTCAGGCAGAGCTGCAGTCATGAACCAGAGCTGTGTTTGGGCAAGGAGGGGCAGAGCTGCAGTCTCCATGTCCCCACCTCACAGAGTGACCAGTGGGCAGTGTCATGTGTGACCCTGTTCAGCTCCTGGGAGCTGCGCTGCTGCTGCTGCCTCTGCTGCACTGCACTGGCGGCACCCTCAGGAAGGGAATGTGTTAAAACATTAACAGTGTTCATACTAATGTTGTCTTGAAATGGGTTCTTCACTTACTGAGACATGTTCAACATAATTTGCCTATTTGGAAGCCATACATCACTAGTCAATTACTATTTCAAATCCATCCATTTTAGTCAGTACTGTGCAAGCATCCTAGCAGGATGTGAGTTGGGATCTCAGTCTTGAGATATTAATTCCTGGCAGCAGTAGCACTTCTTACCTGATCAGGCAAGAGTATGAATGTTGAAAAAATAATATTTAAGAAAGTGTTGTAATTTTGATTACAGGAGCATTATAAATTCTTGATTCATCTCGTATCCATGTCCCTCCAGTGTCTCTTGGACAGTGCTGCTGGTGCTGTATAATTATTATTCTCCACTGCAGAATTGGCTGCATTTCAGTAGTGTGCATGTGTGTGAAGTGACTCTGAATAAAATAGACTATTTAAATGTAAATAGTGTTGTCATTCTACTTAGTGAGGCTCACTCCTTGCTAATTAGGAAGACATTCATTTGACTTAAGTATTTGAACACCAAAATAATCAATTTTGTTATAACACTGCTTTTCTCTTCCAACTTTGTTTACTTCTGTCTTGTGTAATATGTACATTAACATATTTGCAAACGTGTATGCCAAATAAAAACCAATATATTCTATATGTATTTTAGAGTTAAAAATGGAGTTAAGGAAGTGTTAGCTGATGCCCAGGTCACTATAGCACTCAGACAAATGCTTAGTAGATTTAAATGGGTTTCAAAGACAAGGTAAATTTGGACATAAAATCTGGATTCAGAGTTTTTTTAAGTAAATGGAAGTCAAAATATTGTGTTCAGTGTAGGGGCAGCACCTCAAAAAAGAGACACAAATGCTGTTAAATATAGTTAACAAGTCAAAATAATTTTATTGCCTCTTTGCCTTTTTTCAGAAAGAAACACATTTTTACATTTGGAAAAAAAAAGATACTGGCCATTTATAAGAGCTAAGGAAAAGTAACCAGACTAGCTCAGGAGGGCGATCTGTGGGGAACAGCAGAAAGCCAAAGACACTGAAGACAAAACAAAAAGGAGCTTTTTGTCTATTGTCACGTGTTGCACATGGCATAAATGAAAGTGACAGGTGATTTAGATTAGACAATAGGCAGTGGTCTAATTGTTAGTGTGGTGTAATCTATTAAATATCATAATGATCTCAGGTTAACAAACCCCCAGTTGCACTGTAGGTAAGTGACATACATCATATACAGCTGCCTCACCTTCTTTTGTACTGCTTTATCTTCCGGGCACAGAGTAGGATGGGGACCATCATAACCATTATTAATTCTCCAGGGCAGTATCATTGAAGTGACTTATTTCCAAAGTATCTTGTTTCCCTTGATCCATTAGGTACACCTGCCCCAGTGCACACATCTCCTTGTCACTGGCTCTGGGCTCAGCAGTGGGACCTCAGATGGAGTGACTGAAGCTCACAAAACCAAATCCATGAACAAAAAGTTACCACTGCTGTCCTCTTCACATTGTGGTGAATTTATTTATATTCAACAGGATTTCACTAGGACCAAGTGATAGGGAAAAGAGGAGCAGCTGGTGATGGATTAATGGAATGAGGCTCATATTGTTTGGTCGATGGGCCAGATAATTGCCCCGAATGGTTTTCACTGGCAGCAGGGGAAGGGGGGCTGAGCTGGTGCCTCCCCAGCTGCTGTGGGTTTTGCTGTTCTCTGTCTCTATTGCTCTCTCCATGCCATGATGGCACCCTCTGCCCCACCCCTGCTGCTGCTGCTGTCACTAACTGAGCATCTGCCCTGTGTTTGTCACTGCTGCTTTCACTAGGCTTTAGCCTCTTCTCTCTCTTGTGCTGGTGGACTTTTGTCATGACCAGTGAGACATCTGTGATTCTCCCATCTAGGAACAGTGGAGCTTCCCTCTTGTTATTCTGGACAGATCTTTCCCTTTCTCTGCCTTTAAGTGTTCTCTGAGTTATCCCATCAGCTGCTCTTGTCAGACTGGATTCACAATCACCTCTCCAGCCCACTGTCCTTTCTCAGTTTCCTTCTGAAAGAGGAACACTGCAGAATAAGCAGGATACTTTTTCTACTAAGGTTTTATATACTTTGACTTCTTTTTTTCAGGTTATAGCCATCAAGAGCAAGCTGCTGTCAAAGATAAGCTAATATATACTCCTGCAGCAGGCAGTCAGTGTGTGCAAACCATCCCTACCTACACTGCTATTGCTTGAGGCTGGAGTAAGCTATGCTTCAGCAACTCTTGAATTAACAGGTTTTGTCTGTCTGTAGCAATCTCCTGAGTACAACTTGTACAGAAACTCTTGGTCAATGATTGGGGGGTATTTTTTGTAACTTCATGTTTTGTTTTTTTTTCTTTCCCAAATCTGCGAATAAATAGCACAAGTTTGGATATCCAGAAAATGTATTTGGGTTGTGAAGAAAGAATATGACGGGCACTAACTTAAAACACAAGTAATGGGAGAAGGAGAGTCTGCAAGAAATTAAAAAGCCATTGTTAAGAGGAAAGGAGTAAATTTAGGAAGAAAACAGGGGAATTATGTTGCAGAAAGTGCTAGATAACATACCATGAAAAAATTTTAATGGGATGCATTGGGAATGCTGGATAGCTGTTCAGAGAGGCTGTGGAGTTACTGAAAAACCTTGTGATTCTGATATCAGATATGAATACTTGCTTTATCACATATATGACCTTGTATTTCTAAAATTTCCTTCCTGCCCTGACAAGGTTTCCTTCCTTGTCATCTCCTTTCTCTGCTTCAGCCTAAATGCTGCAAAATTTGGGGGGTTTTGGGCAGACTTAGCTGAGAAGCACAGAAAAATATACCTCTGTTGATGAAGGAATTCTTGGCATGTAGTTGAAACATTAAAATATGCTGGAAATGAAAAAATGTTGAACCTCAAAACAGACACTGTCTTTACATTGGATAGCAAATATTATGGCTGAGACTGAACTAGAACAAGATGCAGAAAACTAATAACAATTAGCTAAGTATTTTGCAAGATCAAAGACATATAGTCAGTTTATTAAACAGTTCTAAAAATCATTGTTACTATTTCAAAATGCAGTTAAAGTTCTGAAGTTTTTCTGAAAAAGCTTTGGATGTTTTGCTTGATCCTTCATGAAAGTTTGTTTCTTCTTAAGTTTTTTTTTCCTCCTTCCATCAGACTTAATGTTTATATCACACTGAGTTCAAGTATCTTAAGATCAGCCTTAAATGAGACACAAACATTTGGATTTTTTCTCAAGCTCTTGTGAAATGACGCATGAAACCAAAGAGTACTGAAACATTCTAGTACATAGATACGTGTGTACAAATGTGTCTGTATGCATCCATGTGAGGAAGACCTCGGCCATTTTAAAGTAAGAATATTTTGTGCAGTCAGTACATGTAATTGCAGAACTCCTCTGATTATGGTCCACCAATGTAAAGAAAGCAAAATCTCAAGGTTGAATTTAGTTTCACCAAGTGTTAGGTATTGTGGTTAGAAAAAACCAAGCCAGAAACCATTGCTTGTCTGGAATCTGTGGTTATTTCAGGTTTGGATGTCATAGATAAGAGCATATCTGGCCCCTTCTTTGCTGTAGCTGGCATGGCTTCAGGAGTAAAGCAGTTGTGAGCGAGCAGAGAAGGGACTTCGGAATTTCCTGCACTCCTGCTGTGTAGATTCAAACTCTAAGTTTAAATAATGGATGAAGCTAAGATTATTATAATTGATCATTGTATGATTTATATGGAGTAATTATAACTAGGTTGAGAAAGAATTTTCAAAAGCTAGTTTCCTGGTAGCCAGAGTCATTAAATAACAGTGTGCTGCCAAAACAAAAATTAGGTGGGAACGTAGCCACAGAGTTCAGAATGTCTGTCCTCCACCTGATTTATAACTCCTCTGATGATGACACTATCAGTGGTATTTTCCTGTTATGAGCAGTAAGAGCTGGTTCAATTGTTTTTCTTATCTTTCTAACTGAGCTCCACATTGTTTTAAGTGTAGTCAGGCATAATAACTGGAAAACTGTAAAAATCTAATGCATAACAAAACGAAAAGGTGTAAGAGGTTGAAAAGGTTAATTAAAAGTGTAATGATTGCATTTACTGAGACAGTCCAATTAATCACTTCATTCCAGTGGTCATGTGATACAGAAACCATTGCTCCAGAAAACTGATTCCTACTGCTGGGATACATGGTCCGTGTTCATTTAAATGTGTTTTTTTCTATATATGGAAATTCAACTTTTTATTTTAAACTGCTTTTATTTATTTGAAATTATTTAAGTAGTAGCTAATGTTTAACCCTGTGTCCCCACATAATACACTCTTCCAGCCATGCTCCCTCTGAACAGGATGGGAGCATTGCCCCCTTGATACTTGCAATCTTACAGCCCCACGGGAGGTTTGCTTACAGCTTAATGGGCTTGTAGGTATAGAAGAAATGAAGCACTGGAAATACATCATTATGTAATGTGATCTCTCTGAAACAGTGTATATGACCAACAAAGTGAATTCTCAAGTGTCAACAAGCACAGCTAAATGTGGTTTTTACCACGTCAACTGGAAAAAAAAAGGCAAAAAGAACCTTGAAGGATCAATTACAAGGGTCATAACCTTGTATTATCTGATTTGCTGTAATATTCACACAAGCTTTATTGGAATGGAACATAAATTTGAAAAATAGTGAGAATAGAAAGGATTGTAGTGCTAGAGCAAAGAGCTCAAAGCTTTCTCCTGGCTTATTTTGCTGGGGCAGCACTTTAGAGGGAGCCCATTATAAGCAGGAGAATAGTAGTTATGTTAACATGGTAATTAATCAAGTCTGAGGAAAAGAGGAAACAAGTTGTGAATTCAGTTCTGTAGTAATAAAAAGAAATGCTGAAAGTTGCCGTGTAAATTGGCATGACTTTGGCAAAACAGTCCCTCACTGTGTCTTGAGAACTTGCGCGCAGTAAATCACTTCTCATGGCAACCGTGTAGGTTTGAATGTTTTCACAGGTTTATTCTCTATTTCCGTGTCTTCTGGTTCTTTCCTAATTCTGTTGACTTAGTATTTAGCTAATAATAAAATACTGAACTGTATAAGATGAGAGCATATGCAGTAACACGTTTGCACTCTATTTTTACGGGGAAATTAATTAGAAGAACTCAGCTGAAACTGTGGTGATAGCCTTCCACATCACAAACCCAGCCTCTCACTCAGCACAGAGCATGAATTGTGTTTGGAATGACTGAATCCCTCACAAAAAAAAATTGTATGCTGTACATGGCCCCAGTCATGCATAATCCATCCCTGGTGTTCATGTAGTGTAGATAGGTTAAAATGATCTTTACACCCTAAAACTCTTTAGCTGAAATCATTAGTGCAGTAATGTGAGAAACAGTGTCTGGATCAGTTTGCAACAACTGTAGTTTATTTGTTTAGCAAGTCTCTGGCTTTATTAATGTATTTCTGCCTCCTAAGTGAGGTACTTTGGACAGAAGTAACAGTAGCTTTAAAGAGCCAAATTCATAACTTAAATGATTGAAAATTCAGAATAGCTGCAGTGAACAAAATGACTGTGCTGGCATAAATATAATGTGGAACTGCTGTCCTCAGTGCCATGTGGAAAATTAGGGACCCTTGCATAACCTTTCATTAGATTTGTAACAGAAATGAAAGGTGATAGATCAGAGTATTTGTGAGTGAAGACAGAATTTCATCAGTGTATCCACAGTATTGTTAACACTGGGGAGCAGGGTTTCCTGTCCCTCTCTGCCCTTGTGGAACTCAAATTTAAACCAGATCACTGTAGGTTTATAAGACTTTCCTCTTACATAACTTGTAATTTGAGCAGATATCCCTCAGCCAACCCACAGGGCTCAGCCACCTTGGAATTTTCTGCTCAGCTTTTCCCCATTTCTCCCCCGTAAAGAAATTAAGTGTTAAAGAAAATAGTAAGATACAATTTCCCCCTTTTTAATCAATACATATGCAGCTTAGGAATCGCAATTTCACTGCAACCTTTATTTGCAGTGTCTATGAAATGCACCAGGTAATGGTTAACTAAAGCAGGATCTAAGTTGAAATATAGGCAAGAGCTCTGTTGAGTATCAGAGCCCAGATCCAGTGGTGAACTTGGGCAATTAAAAAATGCAGCATTTAGAGAATGTGGCCCCATTAGTAGAATTAAACTTCCAGGAGCAGAGCAAGAGATAAATGCATCCACCTGAAAGTCAGAAGCCTCTGCTTTGAGATGATACCTAAAATCCTTAGAAGAAGCTCAGAATCTTTATAAAGTACACAGAGAAAACAGTTTTGACAACAAGCAAACAAATAAAAAAAGGAACAAGAAGCTTTTTACTGCGAGGGTGGCGAGGCACTGGAACAGTCTGCAGATGGTCCATCCCTGGAAATACTCAAGGCCAGGTTGGATGAAGTTTGACCAACCTGGTCTCGTGAAAGGTGTCTGGAAATACAGAAACTTTGTTGGAAGGCTTTGGACTGGAGGAGCCAGACTCTGAGCCTCGGGCAGGAGCATCTGCCCACACAGCAGTCAGGGTGTGCTCCTGGGAGCTGCCAGCCAGAAATGTCATGGGCATCCAGCACAAGGGGTCCTGGTGCTTCAGCCACTAAGGAAGGGATCAGAACAGTCCTTGAGGAAGTGGGATGTCTTTGCTCTCTGCTCATCTCTGCGGGATTTCAGAAGGCTTGGGACAGTCTCTTCTTGTCATCCAGCACAAGGGGTCCTGGTGCTTCAGCCACTAAGGAAGGGATCAGAACAGTCCTTGAGGAAGTGGGATGTCTTTGCTCTCTGCTCATCTCTGCGGGATTTCAGAAGGCTTGGGACAGTGCTCTTCTTGTGGGTTTGGCAGTACCTTGGTCTGGAAGGAAGGCAAGGAGGTGTGCTATAGAAGGGGTTATGGATTTTTTGAAGGGATTAGAAGTAGGGAGTGCAAGTGGGATCATGCCTCTGCAGGCTTGTAGAGTCTTCAGGGAAGGTTTCCAGTCGTTGCTCTTGTAAGAGAAGCAACTCTGCTTCCTGGGTGCAGGCCAGCAGCCAGCAGTCTGCCTCCCCGTGAGAGCTCTCATTCTTGGGCTGAAGCATCTTGCTCCCTCTTTGTTTTGCAATATGTACCATTTCCTTGTTGAGAACACTCTGCAGTGAGATGGTTTGAGAGCCCTTCTGGGAAATGAGAACAGTGTTTCTGAGTCTCTCATGCCACGGAAGGCGTTGAACCAAAGTCTGCAAGATCCCAGCTGATGATTCACCAGTGGAGTCTGACAGAAACAAAGGCCAGGGTGTGTTGGGAAAGACTTCAGACACAGCAGTTGTGCATAACACAGCAGCTGAACACTTCCAAACATAACATGGTAGATGAACTCTTCCAAATAATGCCTGTTGGTTCATGCTAAAGCAGCGTGATTGTTCCCAATCTCTAAATGACTTGGGCAGGAGACACTATTTACCTCCTCCAGTAAGTTTATGGGGGTATTCAGAAGAGAATTCTAGAGACCTAGGCAATTTGTGTGATCAAAGACTTACTGACTAACCAGGAATGTAAAATGTTCCAGCTTTGGTCTTAGGAAGCTGAAGTCTCATTTTAGGCAGGTTTGTTTAGATCTTTCTGCTGCTGTAGCTTTGGTTGTACCTTTCACAGGCATCAGTCTCAGCTTTGTCACCTGGTGCCATCAACTATAATTTCAACATGAATCTTGTTGTATGTGGTAGTATTCTGAAAGCTCTGGTCATAGCTGATAATATTTTAGCTTTAATTTAAAAACTAAGTCACCTGCTTGTTAAGATTATGGAAAAGGTTTGAAATAGGCCAGCTATTTAGTAAATGCTGAGCAGAAGAGAAGTAGAACTTCAGACTAATGCTGTCAGTCTCAGGATTTTTTTGGGGATGACTCTTTTTTTTTTCTTCCATTTGGGATTAGAAATAATTTGTCGAGGAAAACAGTAGTTTATTTAAATCCAGATAACAATATTTCCTATGCTTTCCTTACTTTTTAATCTGCTCTTCTTACAAAGCAAAAGTACTTCGGTGAACCCCACGGCAGTGTTTTTGTTTAAGTGGGATCATGGCTCTCTCCTTAATTTTGGTCAGGTTTTGGTTCCTATATGCCATATTCTGCACCTGTGTTGGAGTAGACCCATACCCATGTGGTCACCTCTATCACTTTGCAATTTTGCCTTCCATCACATTAGCATTTATTGGTCTCTTTACAGCATTCCCTTCACTATATCCACTAGAAAACCTACTAATGCTAATTACTTCCAAATAGTAATGGTAATTTTAATGACAACCTCAGTAAATTGTTTTTTATATGCTGTAAGAAAATTGGAAACTAAATGTCCATTTTGCTGCTTAATAAGAGTCTTACAGAACAACTAATATTCCTTGTGCTCCTTCTGTCTAGTGGGAGCGCAAATAAGAATCTCCCAGTACCCTTTGAGAATCCTTTTTTGAGTACCATGGGGTGTGTTAGCAGGAGTTGAGGAGATACAGGAGGTAGAAATGGAATAGAAGTGGAGGTGCAAGGAAAATGAAAGATGAAGGTGGAGAGACTGTGAAAGAGGGTGAAGCATGAGGAAGATCAAACAGGGTAGAGGAAGCCCTGTTAAGACTTTAGGAGCACCTCTGGATAAAAGACAGGGCCTTTTGGCTCTCTTTTTTTCTGTGGTCTGTGGGAGATGGAGTCCAGGACTGCTGCAGCTGTAGCAGTGTTGGGCCAGGGTGGAGGCATGCAGGAGGTGGCGAACATCAAAGTGGTTGCACTGTAGTCCAAGGCCTGCTTTTTCACCAGTAGAATTGGCCAGAAAAGGTGCCACACGTGTTCCACGTGCAGTAGAAGGGCTGGGGATGCAGGTCAAGGCGAGTCAGTGCCAGTGCCCACTGGTCCTGCCCCAGTTTGTGTGAGCTGTGCAGCACCTGCCTGCTGGGATGGGGGGTTTGGGCATCCCAACGCTGCTGCTGTCCCACCAAGGTTCAGCTCCTGGCTCTGCTGGGCTCTGCCATCCCTCTGCCTGCCCCCCATCAGGGCCAGCAGAGCCAGCTGCTGATGGAGGCTCCTGCTGGGAGGCAGCAGCATCCTGGTGCCCCCAGCTCAGCTCAGCTCAGCTCTTCTGGGCCCCGCGCTGCAGACAGGACCCAGCACCTTGCTCAGAGCCAGCAGGCACCACTCATCCCCTCTGTGAAGTGACTTCCCACAGGTTCTCTGCTGATTTGGCACGAGTGGAGGGCTCTGTGGTTTGGCAGAGATTTCCAGAATGGGCCCAGGCAAAGTGGATTTGGGAGAGAGGAAGCTCTGGGTTGGGAAATGGTGGTGCAGAGAAATCTTGACTTGTCGCAGGCTCCTGCCCTGACTGCCCCCAGTCCATATCCTAATGCCCCAAGAGAGGGGAGAACTGAAAAAGGATCTCCTTACACAAACCTTTCTCAAAGGATTCTGGCATGAAAAGTAGCTCTGGATAAGATCCATTTGCTTTTAAAGTAGTCAGTACCTGGTAAGAGCCAAACTCCTGCCTGTCTTAATAATTTAAGCTTTGCAGAACAGAAGCTGGGTGAAATTTTGACCTTATAAATTACTGCTGCATAAGTAATCCTCAGGAACACTCCCAGTGGTGTTAACTGTTTGTAGTTACCCCAGGACTTGGGAATAATTCTACACTTTTGCAATAGAAATAAAGCATTAAATGTGTTGTAGACTGTCAATTTTGCATTCAAATGTGATTTAAAAGCTTAAGAGAAGTTGGTATTAATGAGAAGAGTTGGTTTAGACAGTCTGGTTTAATTCTGATGCAGTTGATGCTCCTCTTGTACATTTAGTCTTGCTTTTAAAAGATGAAAATAATTTGTATGATGTTACAAGTATGCCAGAAACAGTTGCTAGAGACATATGTATCAAAACAGAAAAGGCAAGGGGCACATTACAGCCAGGGCTGGTTTAAAAAACAAAATCCCCCCAAACCAGTCTGTATTCAGAGTTGATGTGTAGAGGAATGTGAGTGTTGGGCAGATATAAATTGAATGACAGGTATGAATATACATAACTATAGTTTGTGAAGACTTTGCACCTAATTCAACTTTCATCCAAGATAACTCTCACTGCTGTTTGCACTGTCAGTGACTTGGCCTATGTTCTGCCTTTTAAAAAAGATTGATTAACCTGTCCCTTCTGATTTTTGAGATGCTTGTATTCACAGTGCTTTTTGATTCTGTAGCAGCATATATGAATACTGTAAGCTGAAGTCTGTTCATATTGCAGTACCCCATTCGGAGCTGTTCCACAGAATTTTGTTTTAAATAGTGGAATTCAGCAGTTGACTCCCAGGCACAAATAACCATGTAATTACTCTGCAATCACATAGTAATTAGCATATACTATTCATATATTGCATAATTATATGCCCTGCAGATTACATAGTAATTATATTTGTACTAAACATATAATTCTATATAGTGTATGAAAAAAACTTTGAGAGTTCATAGTTAATATTATAGTTGTATGCTCATGTAGTACAACATTATATATAAAAATGTTATAATTTTATGAGAGGGTTGTGTTTTGGGTGTCTCTTCTGCATCTGGTGTTGCATAATGTGTTGTAGGCTGCTATTATGAGAAATGCTGGGCTCTTAATTTATAGTCAAATGTTGCATATTTACAGTTTTGTAATTTATGAAGATAAGATGCAAAAGTTGCCATTTTGTTGCGTAAGCAGCTGAGATTGGGAAGGACTTGGAGTGTAATTGTTAAATTACAAAAGTTAAATGTACAAACACACTGAACACAGTCACAGCACGCTGCTAGAGCGAAACACAAATCTAATGCTCCTTAGCTCTGTGTTATTTTTGGGTAGGTAAGATGCATGGGACAGTTGCAGGTGATCTACTTGAATAATGGGAAGTGTGTGCAAGCAGCCAAGGCCCATCTTGGGCACAGTGTGTTCCAACAAATGCAGCACCTCAGTGCAGCATCTCAGCCAAGCTGCTCCATAATTTCCTGCTAAGGAAAAAGAGAAAAAGATGAGTGGCAGTGACTTGTAGAAGGACCTTGGACTGAATTTCTGGGTAAAGGTGAAAGATCTAGGAAAAAAAAAAAAAGCTTTTTTGTAAGAGTAATTTAGAGCTTTGGATAATTTAAAATGTTTTATCTTCGGCCAGCCCCCCCAAGAGGTTACAGCAGATTTCAGATATTTGCAAAATGTTTTGTTCAGCTTGCAAATTCTATAGCAGTGGGAAATTAATGTATTTTGGATCTCTGATGTTGGCATTCCTAACATCCAAAGCAGCATTACAATTATTCTTAATTGAATTTTGCAATCTGATGCCAGTTGCCTTAGTTTTCAAGCAAACCATCCATTGGGTTTTAATATCTGGGTAATGTATTGAGAAATTAAATGTGTAATTATAGCCTTAACTTTCATCTGAGTTTAATTTTTCCTATAATTTCTTGTAGTATGTACGTGTGCGTGTGTGAGAAAGGGACATCCTTGCTTTAAAATGTTTCTTTCACAGTCGCTTTTTAATTTTATGTCAGCTTCTTCAAACCTTGTAAATTTAATAAATTTTCCAGGGTTCAGGGGGCATTTATAGATCTCACAACCGTGTTTTACCTAAGTATGGGACTTGTGGGTGGCCTTAGAGAGCTCCCAGACAGGAGGCTGCACCTGATTTCCTTCCTATCTGGGTGGGCTGTCCTCAGACCTCAAGAAATGTAGTAATGGGCACGTCTGCTTTACTGTCTGCACTCTACACAGATTATTTTTAAATGTTGTCACCTGGAGTAGGCACGGCATGTCGTTTAACTTGTTCAAGGGAAAGAACTGGGAAATGTCAGGGCTTTACAAAACCAGAGTGAGAAGCCCATGTTCTCACTGTGCTCTTGTGCCAGATGTATGCTTTTAGAGAAAGAGAACTGTTTAGTGAGACCAGGTCTTACCCAATACTCACCCTGCATGTCTGCTGTGAAGAAGATGAAGTGCAGCCTGCCCAGAGTGTCATTTGTTGACCAGCATTCTGCCCTCACAGCATGCCCATGCTCTCGTTCACTTGTTCCACCATTACCCCAAGAACCAGGAGGACTGGTCCCAGTTCCTGGCACTGAAAGCTTTGTATGTAACAAATAAATGTATGCAGGGTCTCGTTAACAGTGAAATAACCGCAAAGCGCGAAGTGTAAGTGCGACGCCTTTCTCACTGCTGTTGTGTTGTTTCTTCTAGTGGAGCCAGTGCTTTCAAAGGGGAACAATTGCTTGGATGCAGCCAAAGCTTGCAACCTAAACGACACCTGCAAGAGGTTCAGATCTGCTTACATAACGCCCTGCACCAGCAGCACATCCATTGAGATCTGTAACAAGCGGAAGTGCCACAAGGCCCTGCGGCTGTTCTTTGACAAGGTGCCCCCGAAGCACAGCTACGGGATGCTCTTCTGCTCCTGTCGGGACGTGGCCTGTACCGAGAGGAGGCGCCAGACCATTGTTCCTGTGTGCTCCTATGAGGACAGGGAGAAACCAAACTGCCTGAATTTGCAAGAGTCCTGCAAGAAGAATTACATCTGCAGGTAAGATAGCACACGGCAGGGGAGTGATTAATGAGGTACCAGGGAGAACTTTGTGGTGCTGATGGATTCGCCAGGGCTAAGGGTCAGAGTGCCCACTAAGGAAAAGGATGAGTTAGGGAAAAAAAGCAAATGCCTCTGACATCCTTAACAGAGTAACAAAAGCCCTCATTTGCCTGCAGTGTGTGCCTTCTCCAAAAGTGGTCACAGCTACTCCCTCGCATTATGGAGGAGTCTTTAAACCCCCAGTTTAATTTTTACAGGTTTTTGTTGGAAACATTGTGTGTCTCCATGAAATAATGTCTCAGTATGATTTTTATGTCCCATTAGTGACCAGGTAAAAATAGATTTTTTTTTATTACAATGGGATTTATTTTCATTGTCCATGTGAGTACTAATAATTGGGAATACAGGCTTCATGTTGGACTTTATAAATAGTCACAATGCAGACTACTCATGTGTTTTTAATTAATTGGAAAAAAAGGAGTCCACATTGTAGACAGAATCCCACTATCTTCATAGAGCTGGTTTAGCCTTGAAATTGTCTCATCTCCCCTCCCCTGAGCAGAATGCTGGGCT